>NW_026781595.1:0-237989 GCF_030144855.1 Hypanus sabinus | reverse complement strand
GGTTATTATCGCCGGCACGTGACGGGAAATGTGTTAACTTAGCTGCAGCATTTCAATGAAATATATAATCTAGCAGAGAGAGAAAATAATAATAATAACAAGAAATGAAATGAAACATAATAATAAATACAGAAGAAAATCAATTACCTCTATTGAATAGAGTATGAAAAATATGCAAAAACAGAAATACTGTATATTAATAAAGTGAGGTCGTGACCAAAACTTCAAAGTCCATTCGTGATTCTGATTGCAGAGGGGAGGAAGCTGTTCCTGAACCGCTGAAAGAGCGTTTCTGTCTCATACCCTTAGACACCCAGGTTCAAACCTGATATCCGGTGCCATCTGTGTCGACGTTGCTCCTTTGCAGACTGTAGGAATTTTTATCGGCAGTGTCATGACGGTCTATTATCGTCCCTCATTAATGAGCTGTCCTTACTGTGTCAGGCTGATGACGTGACGTAGCCGGACAGCGGGTTGCAATGAGAATATTTAGGCTGCAATTGGGTCGTTCAGTGAGGGCGCAAACTGGACAAAAGTGTTTATTGCTGGATGGGTGAGGTCATGTACTTCGTTGAGATTGGTATTAAATGAAGGACGATCGGTTGGGGTGAGACTGTCACAGAAACAGAGATGGCGAGCCGATGGGTGGATCAGGTATTTTGGAAGGCCACTGCAGATTGTAGTTCATTGCAACTCGATTGGAAATTAGAAATAGAGGAAACATTGTGATACATCTGTACAGGTTCCTGAGGTTGCCTCTGATGCGGTGACGGTAATTTCACTCCCCATATATGCTGAAGGGGACAGTAGCACTGGAGAAGCTCGGAACAATTTAACTGACTCACCTCCCGTGATGAATTTACATCCTCTGACGAACAACTGAAGTTAAAACTGTTCACTACAGGATATAGAATATAATGCCCTCCGGTGGTCTCTGCCACAACTACAGTAACACAGGAATCGAGTGAGATTAGAATCTGACAGGGGATTAAACACGTCGCCATGCGAATCGGAGAGCGAAAGGATGATGTCCACTTCTTGACACTGACGCAGAAATATCCATTCTCCGAGTTTGATTCTTTTAGTTTTGCAAGACAGTAAAATTCCGAACTGCAGAGAGTTTAAGCTGCTTCCAGGGGATTGATCAGACACTGAATAGAAATGAACATTGCACAATGAGTACAAATGTATTGTATTGAATTGCATTGAAGAGTGTAAAAATACGCAGTTCTCAACTGAACACAGAGGGTGCTGCGCTCAGACAGCATCAAAGGTGTTAAATTTTATTGGCAGTGGGATTGTTGGTGTGAGCGCTGCGAGCAGGGTTCGAACCTGCGCGGGGAATCCCCATTGGATTTCAAGTCCAACGCCTTAACCACTCGGCCATCGCAGCTAAAGAATGTTCAGCATCGCCTCAATGTTCAGCACCCACCGTAGCACTGCCCCTGAAGTGAGGGTTTTAATTGATTTCTGTTTAGTAATGGAAAAGGTGAATCATTATTCCAATACAAATAGTATAATTGGACAGCTGTGGAATTTGTTTCAACACCGTTAGGTCAGACCGGGAGTATAGAGGGGTAACACTGCCGTCAGTATCATAAATGAAGGAGATTTCCAGTATTAGGGATAAAGAACAGGATCAGAATTTAGTTTACATGACGAACATATGTCAACATTACATTGTTCTTTTATTTTCTAATCCTCCTGAAATGAATGTTAAAATTACATTTGTCATCCTTAACCACTAACTAAGCCTAGAAGTAAACACTTAGGGAATATTGCACAAGGTATCTTTGCAACTCTGATTTCTGAAATCTTCCCCATGTAGAGACATTTTTTATCCTTTCTTCCAAGGTACATCACCGTACCGCACGATGATTTATTTGACAAATCTTCTCCCTTTCTCCTCAACTGTCTTTGATCTTCAATGTGCTTTGAATCTTTTGAGTTTTTGAACTCGTTGAAGTCAGGCTACATTTTTTATAATTTCCTTTCTTTAGCCTAACTTCCTTCAGAGTGGAGTGACAATCGCAGTTTTCTAACCATCAGGATCTGTTCTAGAATATCAAGTCAAGTCACTTCTTAATTCTCATTTCGACAATAACTGCTGGTACAATACATAGTAAAAATTAGACAACGTTTTTCAGGACCATGGTGTTACATGACACAGTACAAAAACTAGACAAGTCTACGTAAAAAACAAGACAGAAAAAATATACACTAGACTACAGATCTACCCAGGACCGCATAATGCACACAAAACAGTGCAGGCATTACAATAAATAATAACCAAGACAATAGGGCAGTAAGGCGTCAGTCCAGGTTCTGCGTATTGAGAAGTCTGATAGCTTGGGGGAAGAAGCTGTTACATAGTCTGGTCGTGAGAGCCCAAATGCTTTTCACAGACGGCTGGTGGGAGAAGAGTTCGTATGAAGGGGGAGTGTGGTCCTTCATAATGCTGTATGCTTTGCCGGTGCAGCGTGTGGTGTAAATGTCCGTAATGGCGGAAAGAGAGACCCCAATGATCTTCTTAGTTGACCTCACTATCCGCTGCGGGGTCTTGCAATCTGAGATGCTGCAATTTTCGAATCAGGCAGTGATGCAGCTGCTCAGGATGTTCTCAATGCAACCCCTGTAGAATGTGATGAGGATGGGGGGTAGCCCCTTTCCAATCCGCCTGGACGGCTCCAGACTTAGTTCCCTGTTATTTTCTGCCAGTAACGGGGTCGAGGACAGCTATGGTCCCTGACCTTAATTCTGCGAGTGACGTGGTCGGCGACTGTTTTGCCTTTGTTGTTCCATGCCAGTGAGGGGGTTGAGGGCTGTTATCATCCCTGACTGTATTTCTGCGAGTGACCGTGGTCGTCGACTGTTGTTGCCTTTGTTTTTCATGCGAGTGAGGGCGTTGAGGGCTGTTATCATTCCTGACTTTATTTCTGCGAGTGACGTGTTCGGGTACTTTTATTGTGGCTTTATTTTCTGGGCGCTGTGGGGAGGCATTTTGAGGTCTGCGAGATTTGTTTCTTTGCTTTTTTCGTGCCGGGGTTGATGTTTGTCCTTTCATGAAAACCGATGTTCTCTCGGTATTTCATTGCTGTCTGGAGCAAGCAAATCTCCGAGTTGTATTGTAGATGCGGACTTTGACAATAAAATTAACCTTTGAACTTTTATATTCTCCTCACTCGTGTTACTACGTTTCCACTTACTGTATGAAATAATCGTAACTCTGATTTTATCTTCTCGCTCGCAGACTGCAGGACAAATTCAATCATATTACAATCACTGCCTCTCAAGCATTCCTGTCTCTTAATCTACCTGGTCAAAACACAATCCACAATCCACAATTGCCTTTTTCTAATGTGCTCAGCCAAAACGTACTCTAAAAGTCCATTCAGTAGGCATTACACAAATTCCGAGTATCCAGCGACAACTGGACTTTCTCAAACTACCTACATATTGAGATCCTACGATGACCACCGTAATATTGCTATTTTCACATGCCTTATGCATCTCCGGTTGTCATTTATATTTAACGTCGACTGCCAGAGGACTGTATATAACTCCCATCCTCTCATCCCATGTTATCTCTCTCTAAGCATTATTTTTATTTTACGTGCAGCACTATAAATTGCGATAAATAAAATAAATAAATATTTTAAAAGGGAATTGTCTGGGAGAGTTCATGTGTTCATGACTAAACTGAGTGGAAGAAGTGGCTCTTGATAAAAATGTGATTTTCTATTTTCAGACTTCTCTACATCCAGCACAGCACGCGACAATACCAAACCCCACCCTAGGGTGTAGGAATGTGCAGAGGGCATGTGCGGTCTAGCGAAGGCCCTGAATGATGCACGCAGCCTTCTTTTGGCACCAGATTGCGAACATGTCCTCGATAGTGGCGAGACGTGCCCGCCACTACAGCTTTCTGCAGCTTCTTTCGATCCTGTGCATTGGAGCTCGGCCCCGCACCAGATTGTGACGCAACGACTGACAATGCTGTCCACGTACGTCCGTAGAAATTCATCTGATTCTTCGACAGCATTCTAAATCTCATTAATGAACAATTATGACGTCTGCACTGTGACCGCGTCAGCATGTTGGGACCAGGATGGATCCACTGAGATGTCGACGCCCAGGAACCTGAAGATATTCACCCTCCTGAACCTCCAGTGAGGATTTGCGTTTGTTCACCTGACACATTCTTCCTGGAGTACAATTAATTCCTTGGTATTACTAATATTGATTAGAAGGTTGTTGCTTCGACTCCACCCAACCAGCACATCCATCTGATGCTGAGACGCCTATTGGTGTCATTAGAAACGGGATTGCCTGCACAGTGAACGCAAACTTTGTGTTCCCTCAAGTTCCGAGTGCATTATGGGTAGCAGGGAAAGCCACCGCCTCCTCGGTGCTTCACCCGTCCCAGTCATTGATCAGCAGTACGGTGAACGCAATGGCTGTTCCTCCGGAGTAACGGTGTGAGTGACTGTGAGTAATCTGTCCTTGGTCGTTGCTGAAATGGTTCGGTATCTACAGAATGGAGCAACGAGCAGCGTCACAGGGAACGACACTCTTCATAATTAGTGATCATATCCGTAGCCTCCGAACGGAACGCAACCTAGTCGCGGCGTGAAGGCTTGCCTGGCTCAGTAACCTGGAGAGAGAAGCTGGCTGGAGTTAGGAGTTAATGCTTTGACTCTTTGTAGGGTTACTCATGCCAAACAAGTCAAATGGCAGAGGGTGGACGGAGAGTGTCCACCGGCCCTACAATTTCGAGGGCTTACCTCAGAGATAACAAGCCGAACTGGTCAAAGAAAACTTCAATGAAACGAAAATGAAGAGTCCGTCTATATATTTATCGGCCTGTATTTCAGAATCGCTACCGGGGACTTGGCAGGCAATTGCACAAACCGAGATTGTACTGACACGGTGAATGAATCCCTGAACGTCGCCGACTGACAGCGATGGAGGATCTTCATCGCTGTCCCGAAAAGCCAGCGGCGAAACTGGCAGTAAGTTATGAAATTAGTCAGCTCCGCCCTGGGGACAAACCTCCGTTGTATCCAGAACATCTTCATGTAGCGGTGACTCAGAGAGGCGGCGACCGTCATTAAGGAATTCATCACCCAGGACATTCCTCTTCTCACTGTTACCATCAGGAAGCAGGTACAGAAGCCTAAAGCCAAACACTCAGCAATTCAGGAACCAATTCTTCCCCTGTGACATCCAATGTCTATATGGACATTGAACCCATGAACACTACCTCACTCTTTTATCTCTTTTGCTCTATTTTTAATTGAACAATTTAATATACATATGTTTACTCTAATTCAATATTTGATTGATTTTTATTTCTATATTTATCACGGATTGATTGTGCTGCTGCCGCTAATTTAACAGTTTTCTCGATAGATGTCCCAGATATTAAACCCGAATCTGATTCTGATTCTGAAGTAAGTCACACCCGTAAGACAGATGTTGGTGAAGATCGGAACTGAGACTCTCAATCCGGATCAGCAGGAAATGAGTTCAGTGGGAAGATTCCAGCTGTCGAAATCCCAAGCGTTTGGCACAACAATGTGACCGGAGTGAGCAGTTTCGCTTGTCACCTAATTTCTGCCCGCACCGATTCGAAACCCTGTGAAATGTATACCCCAATATTCTTGCGTCCTGGTCGGAAAAAGGGAAGTGGTTAAACTATGTACGTTCACTTGCCAGTTTCTCGTTCTTTGACATTAATGTCTACAGCGCTCATCAACATGCAGATCCATCGTTTTCCAAAGACTGCTGCGCTGTTTCCATTTTACACGTATTTCCACAACAGAGTGTAACAGCAACACAGTCTCCCAACTCCTACACTGACCTCCTGAGGCCAGCGCGCCGAACACCTTTCCCACAGTCTCTCTGCACATGAGACGAGTTTCAGCAAACTATGCCCTTCTACGACTCTCTCTCACTGCTGATTTGCACTCCCCGATGCTCTATCATTCCTGGAATAAATACTCAGCTGGTTTGACATTCCAAAATGTGACACTTCAAACTTACCTGCTTTGAAAACTATTTTCAATTCCTTCTTCAGTGTTTCTGTTTGATATTGCCAATTATCCAGAGCGTCAATGCAAAAGTCGTGAAGCAAATCGCTGATAATTTCCAATAGCGGGGCTCGTCCGGGATTTCAACCCGGGACCTCTCACATGTGCTTTTCCACCCGAAGCGAGAATCATACCACTAGACCAACGAGCCCGCATTTGCAGATTGCGTCACAACTGATCTCCGAAGCCATTTAAATTTAATTCGTGGAAAACCCATTGTCCTTTCCGTTGTTGAGAGGAGAGTCTGATGTCGAAATAGGTTGGTTCCTTTGAGATTACAAGAGTATTCGTTACTTGATTCAGTCAAAATAAGAATGTAACGGACCCTGATGTATTGCACGTCAGAATGCGTTTACCAATGGAAAGGACCCAATCAAAGGACACTGAGCAAATCTGTTGCTTCATCGGCGGTAATGAGGATCACTCCTCCCAGTACTATAAAACAAAGGCTTCATTTAATCCGAATCCTCGCCTTGGTCAGAAATTGGAGGTCAGAAATCCTGGAAGTCTTTGGAGTGGTGGAGCCGTCATGTTTTAATATTAACTCCTGGAAGATACGTTACTTTCTGTGTCTCTTTGTCTGGGAATCGAAAGGCTTTTTTAAATGTTTTATTATTCCAATTACAGACGTTTGTTAACCATTGAACAAATAAGGGCATGTCATTTTCTGCGACATTTTGAAAACATGAATACATTGCAGTTTTAAAATAGAGCACGATGTTTGGTCATAAGTGAGTTCAATTGAAAGAGAAAGAGAAGAAATGGCTTTATGTGAGTTGTGTGTTTCTTTTGTTTCTGTTTGGGGTATGGTTGAATTAATCTTCTTTTTTCTCTATACACGTGACAAAAAAAATTGTGTCACCTTGCGATACGTGATTTCCAGGAACTGATGCAAAATTCGAAGGCTGCATATCTCTTCGAAATTCTATGAAGTAGTGGTGTATGCCTACGAAAGTTTTGAAGGAAGACAAGTGTGAGCACGGGTGTTTTCCTTGCACTCGCTGTGTTTTTTTAGTTTGTTTCATTTATTATTAATTTCGGAGCGAGACACCGATTCACACACCGGCCATGTGGATTCAGGGTTAAGTGGATCAACGTTTTAGCGTATCTACTACCGATTCGATAAAAACTCGTTTTAGGAGTATTGGGATAAATTGGTGTGTACTTGACTTTTGAATTTGGAATTGTCATTTTGGAAAGATGGTTATTTTATTGAGCACTGGAAGTTGCTCTAAACTTTTAAATGCTGGTTTTCAGTTGTAGGTCTCGATTGGAAACGATTATTTTGAAGTCTTTGTAGCATTTGCCCTGTAATATGTAAATGACAGATCAGTTTAGATAACGCACTTGTGCAGTGAATCGCTTAGCGATTTGCTTACGTCGTTAGCCCTAATTCTATAAATTATCCAGCTTCTGCTGTGTGGTCAGATTAAATCAGTTATTTCCCTCAGTCCTGATTCTCGGAACGATGCAAATGCAGATTCCAAAAGTTGCAAAATGTCCCAAAATTTCCACCCTCTTAGAAGACAGCGGCTGCCCGCTGCCTTTCAGCCAGTATTCACTCTAACTACTACATCATCAGCCTTCTGATAGGAAGCCAATTCTGAATTAATTCAGGATTAACTCAATCCTATGTCTTCTGACTTTCTGAATTAATACACCTACATCGACTACTCGCATACTTCTGTTTGTTTTATTTTCACTTTTACAAATAACTTAATCTGGCTCATATTGGACAACATACCTCTCAAAGAGCCACGTTGTCTCTCCGTAGCCAGACCACGTTTCCCCAAATACACATAAATTCTCTCTTCCATTATCCTCTACAATAGTTTACCCACTACTGATGAAAGATTCATTGGACTATACAATAGACAATAGACAATAGGTGCAGAAGTAGACCATTCGGCCCCTCGAGTCTGCACCGCCATTCTGAGATCATGGCTGATCATTCACTATCAATACTTCCAACAAGTATCCCTACTATCTTGTTTCAACAAATGAATAACATTTACCACATTCTAACCTTCTAGTTCGACGTCCTTGGCCAGGGAAAACACAAATATCCTGTCCAGAATCTCAGCAATGTATTCGTTTCCTTTCCCAAATCAGCTGAACAATATCCCTTCCAGCACCGGGGAATCTATCATAATGTTTTCCAAGTTCCCAGCGGATCCTCTTTCTCCGCGTCGGCTTGTTCGAGCATTGACGCTGTGTTCACATTGATCAATGTATTCAGTGAGGAGCTTCACCGCCTCCTTGGACTCCAGACACAAGTTTTCCTCTTTTACCTCTGATCTGTCCACACTGTCCACAGTCTCCTCCTGTTCTTCAGAGTGCAAACTCGCCAAGGACTTCTCAAGTCCCCTTCTAAATTTTCTAAATCCATTATTAATTTTTCTCCTGTCTGCATTGTGACCTTCCATAACCCTGCCTGATCCTTTTTCCATAAACCTTAAGTACCTTACTTTCTTCCTGTTGAAGAGTTGTTATAAATATTTTTGTCACCCAGGGTTACTTTATGCTATCATCCTTGTCCTGCGACAATGAGACAAGCCTTTACTGAACCCCATGTCAATGCTCCCTATACAATGTCCACATATCTGTTTCACTTTTCCAAGAGTACATCATTTCGTAATGCACGTTCCCAAGTTCCTGTCAGGTAGCATAACCCATACATCGCAAAACCCGGTTAAACACATTCCATGCTCCCTGGTCCTATCTCTGTGCAAGGTAAATAGAGGGCAGATCTACCCTATTGTTCTGAAATGCTGACCCACCAAGAGATCTGTCACCTGATACGTTTCCTTTTCTATTATGAGATCTGGTATGGACTGTTCGCTAGTCTGCATATATTCATATAATGACATGAATCCTTCCTGGACACGACTGAGAAATCATGCCATGCCTAGACATTTTATACTGGGGAGCTGCCAGAGAATTTCCTGGAATTTTCAGTTACCCGTGCCAATAACATGGCGGATGTCAAATATTAGCTTCCTGATCGGTTCTTTACGTTCCCGTTGCACTTATATGGTTGATCTGGTGGGCGACTGCATAGAATACTCCAAATGGTGTGATCAACTTCATGTTTCTGTGTTTGTTGCACTATCTATTAATAAGCAAACGCTACACGTTGTCCTCCCTTTCTGCATCTGCGATACAATCCCTAGTTTCCCATGGCACTCCCTCTACACACTGTTACCCGACCCTATCTATTTTGAAATATTTAAAAGCCAGAAAGTCCTGAAGCCATCCATGCACTTGTGACAGTCGAGTGTCTGTGATAGTTTGGAATATACTTCAACCAATGTAACAATCACGCCAGCAGCATTGAACGTTTGTATTGCTACCAACCTGAACTGAATGAAGTCAGCAATCCTCCGCCAATTCTGCAATTTCCGGATGTCCAGGCATATGGCTGTTTGAATTAATGACATATTTGCCAAACCTGTTCATTGTAAAACGGCTTTATTTGAAAACTCCGCTGAATTGTCATTAGACGCGGGCGTTATCTACACAGATGCCCATTTAATGTAAACACATACTTAATTCCATTCCTCAGCTCTTCTCTGAATTTCCTCTGTGTCAGTGTATAGATACAAGTATTTGTACACATGCTGAGATTTTGCAACATGAACCCAATTTGCTGTAGGATGTATGCCCGGGAATTAAAATATCTGTCCTCGTAAAAATAGTTTTGCACTTGCCATTTTAGAGAATGCGCTACACTGGGCATCCAAAATAATATGAAATTAGCTGATATAGAAAAGAGCAAAATCATCGATTTTCTGCGATTTTCCACCTCGGCATCTTTCTGATTGTCGCTGCTGTGCAGAAGCCTTCTGCGGACTCTATTTGCCACAACGATATGTCTTACAGTTAACCCGTTAAACACCAGGATTATGCCGATTGGTAACAATGGTGTTAAAATACTGTCCAGTAAATGGTAGCCTCTCCACACGGGTGAAGTAGCGTATTCATATGTGACGGTGCACCGCCATGGTGTATTGTCAATGATGACGTAAGGTTCAATGGCAAAGTAAAACGGGACACATTTCCCGCAGCTCACTATAACCACGGTCACTATAACCACCGTTGCTGTTCTCTCGGTGCAGTATCGCTCCCGCAGCTTTCGGCAACATATTGCGACGAAGCGATCGAAGGTAAAACTGACCGTGAACCAAACAGAACAGTCCCGCGTCACAACCTCAAATACAAGTGTCAGAGCGCATACAGGAGTGATGAGCAGGGATCTGGAATAAATGTGGATATTGTTGGTCTGTTCCACTAAAGCAAAAATGATAACCACCATCAGATCCGCTGTTGCCATTCCAACCAGGTAACGGGTGATGCATTTGGAGAGTCCGCATTTCCCCCGAGATAGGATCACAATCGCCGTTAAATTAACTACAAGAAATTTGAAAGCAAAATAGAAATATGGTAAGCGGCAACTGTCTGAATTCCCCCATGGGTATGATCCGTTAGGAAGTGGAAAGCGGGAGTCCAGTGTGTGCGGTCTCCGTCGCTGCACTCCGGCTGGGCAATTTAGAGCAAAGACTCTGAGTTGCACAGCTCACGTACTGGTGAACGGACCATCGTCCCAGTAAACAACAGCATTTCTTTTATAAGGGGCGAAACAGTTGAAGGGATTGTTTGCAGCGGTGACGATGTGGAATCAAAAGAACAAAACACAATTTATCATTTACTAACTAATGTCAGAACAGATCTACGTGTCGGAAATAGACTGGACCGTCATTTAAATAAGCTGGTACGTTGTTTTCAGGTCGAAGTGTCTGCACTGACAGAGACTCGGGCCTAGAAAAGCAGAGAGCAGCATCACTTCAGAAAGCCCAGCGAGGTGAAATTATGAAACAAAGTCAATATCGGCACACACGTAATTGACAAAAGAAAAATCACTTCGACCAAAGTACAAAAATGAAAAAAAAAATACAATCAGTTGACTGAATCCTCCATTCCAGAAACACGTTTCAGCCGACGGTAGCATCTGTGTTTAGTAACAGTGTGGATACCGCAGCAGAGTTACGACGGCACCATACATAAAGTGACCAGCTCCGGCATCTTACCGGGGACACCAACCGCTACAATTGTGGGATAGAAAATGGCCGCAATGTAGTATATTGCCGCATATTCCATATTCCGTCAGAAGCAGCTTTCAGTTGTGTGGAACGTTTCAGATGCTCAGATGAACTGGTGATCGGTTTAGCAGACTCTTATTGAGATGAGAGCAATTCCACTGAGGCAATTAGCGTGGCTATCACGTCAGGGACATTAGTGACAACCAAATGAACAAACACTTACATTAAATTGTTTGTACTCACCTAATCATTGTGTCATGTGTTTGACTCGTCAAGGGATATTGCAATCTATTTCCATTAAAGCAAAAATATGACGTTAATGTTGCCAGTTTAATTTCCCTGACCCCTGGCCTCAGCAGTTTAAACAGGACCTTTTATCTGATAGTGTTATTTCAAACATAGGCGTTCATAATTAAGTTGATTTCTGTTCTAACATTCAATGGAGCACATTTGCTTCTGAAGTTGAGAGAGGGAGTTTAGTCCGATAGGTGAAATGGAGAACAATTCTTTATTGAAGGGAAATATTCGTCCATTAATTTCGTTCGTTCCAGTCATTCCGGGCGGTGTGAGTGATGGTAATCACAGTGACAGCTGACATGTGTTACAATAAAATACACTGCACATATTCCTCCAAACAATGTAAAGGATCCACAGCGATATTCCAGTGACCTGTGATCAAAAGGAGAGCGTGTCCTCGGGAAATTAGCGAGGGCTGTGGAAAGTTTGAAGAACAATGTTTTCCAGCGCAGACACGGGCCGCTTGGCAGGACGCTGACCTCAGCCAGTGAATGACTTGACCATCCCATACCAGTTACTTGCGTTGCAGTCTGTTTAGCTTTGAAGATATTCTCAACCCTCCACAATTCTACCACTATTTATCCATCAATTATCTGTTTGAACAAAGATATTAAGTAAAATCTATGCATAATCCCCAGATTCCCAGTATTACTTGCCAGGAAGTTGTCTTTTTTTTCTCCTGATTTACTGTCAGGTATATTGCCTTTCGAGCGTCACTATGAGCATGTGCAGAACAGCGGTTGTTTTCAAGCTCACCTGTCAATCACACTTCCCTCTGCTCCTGCAGTGCACCGCTCCGTGCCGATTGTGGTTCTCGTAGCGATGAGCGGCCCTCGAATTATTGGAGAAAATCTCATCACTCCGTTTCCATTGTGGAACTCGTTGTAACGAACGGCCTTCGGAAGAGTCGAGAAGGTATCACCTCTGCCTTCAACTTCATCCTTCCAAAGAGAATCACTTTCTACCTTTCCGGGTTGAACTCCATCTGTAACTGCTCAGTGCTGCTCTGTTTCCTGTCATTGTCTGTTCGCACCTTGAAATAAGCTTTGCTCTGCTGTTTTTTCCATCACCTCTTATGGGCGGCGACACAATGGGCCGACTTAATAGAGTCAATTAATTGTTCAGTTGATGGTAAATCTAGCCCAGACAAGGTTTCCAACCTTTTGTTTATTTTCGCTAGCATTGTCTTTAAAGTCCCGCTCATCCATTCAGTAATTGCACTCTGTTGTGGTCGATAAGGGATACCAAACTGTGTTTTACCCCAGACAGTTTCATTACATTTTGTATCACATCTGCGGAGTAGCGGGGACCATGAATGATTCTAGAGAACTTTGCAATCCGCAAAGGGTAGAAATTCCGTCCTACACCATCCTGGCTGTAACTTCAGCGGTTTTCATTATCAAGATGGGGAAGCCTCTCTCCACCTGGTGATCGCATCCACCATCTCGAGGATATAGTTCAGTCCTCCAGTGCATGGAGGTGAAAATCCAACAAAATAATCCTGCAAGTTAACACAGGGCCCTTCTACGGAGCGGGTCTTAAAACTGCTTCTATTGCCGGTTTATCTGGGTTATCACTGTTCACAAATCAAACAATTCTTACAATAATGTTCATCTCCTCGCAGTTTTGGCCACCAACGCAGATTCTTCAACTGTTCCATAGTTCTATCTGCTCCTTGATGCCCACAAATGTCACAGTGCAAGTACATCATCTGGTTTCTTTCACAATGCAGCACATCAAACTTAGCACTATCAAGTACAATCCAAATCCGTGCCTGTATCCATCGACATTTCCCATAATCTTCAGACTCCTCTCCTCTTTGTACCTTTGCTAATTCCTGATCCTGTTGCTGGGTCATGATTTAGTCTATATCTGTATAGTCTGCTGGTTTTTCTGTCATTCCTACCTCTATATCTAGATTCCATTTCACCACCCAACTTGATTCCAGTTTGGCTAACTCACCAGCCCTCCTGCTCCCTTCCAGGGAAGTTTTTAAGTGATCCTCCATCTTTTTAATCCATCAGTGTTTTCTCTTGCCTTCTCAAATATTCATTTCATCAAGGGAGCTGACGATGAATGTCCGCCTTCTATTGCGGTATAATCTCTAGATTCCCATAATGGTAAATATTCAGTCAAAGCACATGAGCACCCAGTGAATGAAGGGAAATGGGTCATGTACAGTCATCCGAGTTTAGTCGCATTCGGTAACTTGTTCAGCGCAGATGTAGTGAGTCACAGGGCTTGCTCCTGTTCTCTGCTGTTCCATGAACTCAACATGTCCAGGTGATATGTTCACATTGTAATGTCAATCTGTTCACCATCTGCTGTCCATTCACCTCAGTTCATCTTGTTCTTCTGGACTGACGGGTGTAATATCGGGCACGGTGGCTTGCAACACAGGAACAAGCTCTTCCGCCACCATGTCCCTGATGAGCGGGACATTCCCGGCTGTGCAGTGACGTAGCAGTGACAGCAATTTCCCAGAGTTCATCAGTCTGCTGCAATACGGACCTTTAGATGACTCCAAACGTCGGACCTGAGCTTCAGTCGAATTCCTACACACAAACCATATCGGTGCTGCACAGAACAACGTAATTACAATTTTCCCAATCAAAAATTCATGGCATATTGCAGGCAAGTCCAAAACTGTCATAAGAGAATCGAAACCTTTATGAGCGGGACAAAACTCGAATTGATTCACGGTCTCGTTCACACAGAGGAATATGTGACAGAATCAGCAAACATAAGAGTGCAGAGATACACGGTGAAGGCAGCAATTTAGAATTGCTGAGGAAAATGTATTTATATAAATAATGCAGGTACATGAGACGGGTTTTATTTCGATCAATTTATGAAATTAATTACGCACATATTTTTTTAAATTAATTAATATATTTATTATTTTTTAAAATTTCATTCAACATTTCAGAAGTTGTGTTGCCAAACCATAGAGGATTACAGATCAAATGCTGCTCAGTTGGCGCTCTGTGGGTTAGCAACGAATAGCATGCAGAATTACGTCGAGCCGAATGGCTTGTTTGCCATATGACCCTATGATGCTTAATGTTCTGCTCAACACAACCGTCATTATTCATCAATTCACCGTCCATCTCACAATTTTAACATAATCCAACTGCAGAAGAATCTTGTTCTAAAAATAGCTCAGGAATACAGATTCTAATTTAAGAGTATTCAATTGATTGGTGGAACAGCGGGAAAGAAGAAGAAAAAAACAACATCGGCGGACACTGAGTCAGATATTCACAGGTCCGGAACTGAGACAGCACACGTAACGCTGGAGCAGACAGATACAGAATGAACCCACCACTAACACGGGAGTAGAATGTCACATGTATAATGAAATGCACACTCTCAATCTACAGCAGAGACTGACAGATACAGAATGAACCCCAAATTCTCTCATCGTAGCGGAGACTGTTAGATTTTGAATAAACCACAGGCTCCCACTGTGAAACAGAGACTGACAGATACAGAATGAAACCCACACTCTCACACTGTTGCAGAGACTGACAGATGCAGAATGA
Organism: Hypanus sabinus; assembly: GCF_030144855.1. Classification (NCBI taxonomy): domain Eukaryota; kingdom Metazoa; phylum Chordata; class Chondrichthyes; order Myliobatiformes; family Dasyatidae; genus Hypanus; species Hypanus sabinus. The sequence continues at coordinate 222,956 of NW_026781595.1, read as the reverse complement.
AACCCACGCTCTCACACTGTAATAGAGACTGACAGATACAGAATGAAACCCACACTCTCACACTGTAGCAGAGCCTGACAGATACAGATTGAAACCCACACTTACACACTGTAGCAGAGACTGACAGATACAGAATGAAACCCACATTCACACACTGTAGCAGAGCCTGACAAATACGGAATGAAACCCACACTCTCACACTGCAGTACAGACTGACAGATACAGAATGAAACCCACACTCTCTCACTGTAACAGAGACTGACAGATACAGAATGAAACCCACACTCTCACACTGTATCAGAGACTGACAGATACAAAATGAAACCCACACTCTCACACTGTAGCAGAGACTGACAGATACAGAATGAATCCCACACTCCCACACTGTAGCAGAGACTGACAGATACTGAATGAAACCCACACTCTCACACTGTAGCAGAGACTGACAGATACAGAATGAATCCCACACTCCCATACTGTAGCAGAGACTGACAGATACAGAATGAAACCCACACTCCCACACTGTAGCAGAGACTGACAGATACTGAATGAAACCCACACTCCCACACTGTAGCAGAGACTGACAGATACTGAATGAATCCCACACTCCCACACTGTAACAGAGACTGACAGATACAGAATGAAACCCACACTCTCACACTGTACCAGAGACTGACAGATACAGAATGAAACCCACACTCCCACACTGTAACAGAGACTGACAGATACAGAATGAAACCCACACTCTCACACTATAGCAGAGACTGACAGATACCGAATGAAATGCTCATGAAATTTAAAAAAAAAACAGATAATGATAACGATCCAGAAGATTTTAATGCCAGCAGGATAGAGATTAGGATCGAAGTTACGAGCCTCTGAGGTGCCCTGAGAAGGCCTTTACGAGCAGTATTGATGAAAACGACAAGGCGGTCTAGAAGTATGTGAAGAGCAAGGGGATAAAATATGAGAGAATAGTACCAATCAATTGTGAGCTTTGAAAAGTGTGTAGGGAACCTCAGGAGATAGCAGAGGCACCTAATGATTTCTTTACTTCAGCATTCACTGCGGAACAAACGATCTTTCCGATTGTAGAAATGACTTGCAGTGGTCTGAGAAGATTAAGCGTGTAGATGTTAAGGAAGAGAATGTACTTGTTACAACGAATGAGGCGAACCCAAGTGCAGGACACAGGCACGGAGATTTGGTTAGGATGGAGACGTAAACGGCAAACAGGAGGGAGAGCAAATAGGCAGGAAACGTCGGACAGAATTCATCTTGACTCGAAGGGTAGAGAAAGAAACGGCGGAAAAAAACTCTTCCTGGTGTGGAGACAGGGTTACACTGAAGTAAAACTTCAGAAGTCATACCTTGGCTCGGAGAGGCTGGGTTTCACAGGTAATCCTCTGAACTGGAATTGCACTTAGAAAACTGATCTTCACACGAAGAGACGGAGTTTCACAGGTAATTCTCGATACTGGAGAAACAACTTAGAGCATACAGTCCTAAGCAGTCGGTAAACGTTAATCACCACACAGGTAAAACCAAGGATCTGGCAACTAGTGGTTGTGCCGCTGGGTTTTTACGCTGCAGGTCCTGATGGAAACCAGGTGTAACATGATAACGGAAGATGTGATGAAGAAGGAGGTCGGGTGTTTCCCGGGTCGTAGGGAGTTTGGGAAGAGCTAGGAAGTGCACAGCTTTGGAGAGGCGGTCCATCACGGTGAGTGCTGCAGTGATCCCATGTGAACGGGGTAGTCCCGTAATAACTTTCAGCGCAATGTGAGACCAATAGCGGCTCGGGAAAGGTAGGGGACTAAGCAATCCAGCAGGTGGTCGGTTTGAGGCTTTTACACGGGCACACACAGAACAGGCAGAGACCAAGGAACGAGAGTCAGCATCCATGGAGGGCCACCAGAAACGGGGAATCCAGGAGCGTTCCCCGGGCCGTACCCCTCACAATCGACCAGGTACTGCCTCGGCGGCGCACATCCAGTATTCACAAGACGGTGTACGCTGGGTGGTCGTCAATGATACGGGCGGGTGGAAGGGGTTTGGCAGAAGGGCACAATTAGCTAAGAGATACCGGTTTCAATTGGGAGACGTGAAACGTGAGATGAATGTGCATGGATCTGGTCAGTCTGAGTCTGACCGCCGAGGGATTGATTATACTCTCAATTTCGAATGGTCCCATGTAGCGAGGGGCGAATTTCTTGGGTTCGTTCTTAAGGGTAATGTCTTTTGACGAGAGCCAAGCCTTCTGCCCAGGCCGCTAATTAGGTGTAGAAATTCGATGGCGATCGGCAATCCTCCGGGTTGCAGTCGGCTGAGTGGAGCAGGGCCACGGGTGCATCCTTCCAGACCTTGCCGCACTGGCGGAGATGGGCCTGAACTGAAGGTACATCGATGTCGTCTTCATGTGCAGGAAACAGAGGGGGTTGGTAACCGAGGGAGAATTCGAAGGGAGACATTCCGGTGGCGGTGCTGACCAGGAAGTTGTGCGCGTACTTTACCCAAGCTAGATGAGTGCTCTGGGATGACGGGTTGCTGGCGGTTATGCAGCACAGTGCAGCTTACAAATCCTGGTTTTCTCGTTCCGTTGCACCTTTAGCCTGCGGCTGGAAGCCAGAAGACAGGTTGAGTCCGCTGGGCCTCGCTGACTATGGATTCGATCTCCCAGGTGAGGGCAGCCACCACACCGGATGGTGGAAGGATGGTCTCGGGGTTGGGAAGCCCGACTCGGAGACATATTGACGAGAGAGAGCATCGGGCTTCCCGTTCGTGGAACCAGGACGATAGGCGAGTGTGAATCTGAAACGGCCAAAAATTAATGCTCAAAGTGCTTGGAGGGAGATCAGGTGTTTAGCGGTTTGGAGTTATGCGAGGTTCTGATGGTCTGTCCAGACGATGAATGGATGTTCCGTTCCCTCCAGCCGGTGTCTCCACTCCTCCAAAGCGAGTTTGACGGCCGGTGTCTCCTGGTTCCCTACGTCGTGGTTCCGTTCGGGGGGGGGGTTAGGCGGCGAGAGGAGGAGGCGCTGGGATGGAGCTCTTGGTCTGGGCTGGAGCGTTGGAAGAGGACCGCTCCCACCCCAGAGTCGGAGGCGTCGACTTCCACAATGAATTGACCAGACGGGTCGGGTTGGGCCAGGATGGGAGCGGAAGTGAAAGCATCTTCAGCTCCGAGAAGGCCGAGTCCGCTTCGGGGGTCCAGTGAAAAGGGTCTTAGGAGAAGTGAATCGAGTAAGGGGCGCTGCCACCAGGCTGTAATCCCTGATGAAGCGACGGTAGAAATTTGCGCACCGCAGAAATCGCTGGAGTTGCTTCAGCATCGTGGGGTTTGGCCACTCCGCCACCGCCCGGATCTTTTCGGGATCCGCCCTCAATTGTCCGCTCTCAGTGATGTACTCCAGCAAACTGACGGAACGGGCATGCAACTTGCACTTCTCTTCCTTAACGAATAGCTTCCTTTCCAGAAGCCTCTGTATGTGCTGTATGTAATTAGTTCTGTTAAAATAAGTGTATGGGACACTGGAAAAAATGTTGAATTTCCCCTTGGGGATGAATAAAGTATCTATCCATCTCTCTATCTATCTATCTAAACCTGACGGACGTGGTGCGTGTGTTCCTGGAGATAACGGGAGAAGATTGAGATGTCGTCCAAATAAAAGAAATCGAAACGGTTAATAAATTTCGAAAGGACATAGTTTATCAGGGCTCAGAAGACAGCGGAGGCATTGATGAGGCCGAATGGCGTAATCAGGTATTCGAAATGACCAAGAAGGGTGTTACAAGCTGTTTTCCCACTCATCTCCCTCCCTTATCCTGACCAGGTGATAGGTATTGCGCAGGTCCAACTTCGGGAAAGTTGTGGCTCCGTGAAGGGACTCGAAGGCAGAGTTGAAGAGGGGCAGTGGAGACTTATTCGTTATGGTGATGTTGTTCAGGCCACGGTGGACAATGCAGGGGCTCAGTGAGCCGTGTTTCTTCCCCACAAAGAAGAATCCTGCGCCTACAGGGGAAGATGAGGGTCGGATAATGCCCTCAGCGAAAGAGTCATTTAGGTAAGCCTCCACTGCTTCCCTTTCTGGTCGGGCCGGTTATACAGCCGACACATGGGTAGAGGGACCCGGGGAGAAGGTCCCACGCTGTATATTGTCCAGAATGTCCCGTTACTAACATGACTCAGTATGTTTCAGCATACTACTTTGCGGCGTTCGTAACAGGAGCCAACGGAAGTGATCACAGAAACGGAGAGAGGGTGAAGACCGCGAAGACCAGTTTATGAAAGCGAGATCGAGGATACGGTGTGGGAAGTAGAGTGGTTAAGCAGGCGTGCTGAGAGAGGTCAGCGAGACGATACGGGTTGCTTGTTTCTGAAGGACTTTAGAATGGAAGCGCTGTAATCCCAGAATTCCCTGCAGGAAGGAAAGTCCTCTAATCGCTGAGTGCATTTATGGACAGTATTCTCTGACTCACACTTTCCGACCACATCCTAGTCTCTCTCTCAACCCGTTGTGTCTATTACCCTTCCAAATATTTTAATTTCGCGTCTCTCTGTATCCACCAGTCTCCCCAAACCATGCCCCCCCCCCGGGCCAATTTCTCTTCCTACCCTCTTTTACTCAGTCTCGCTCAGTTTCTCTCCCCCACTGCCGTTTCTCCTCCTAAAACCTCGGCTGCCTCTCTTTCCCTCCCGTCCTTCTCAGACTCTCGCCGCCGTCTCTTTACATTCACCAGTCTCTTTCTCCTCAGTGAGCAAGACTAACGGAGCATTAAGTGGGATCTGGACCAATTTGAACAACGGGTTGAAAAACGGCGGGTCGGATGTAACACACACACAAGTGTTAGATGTTGCACTTTGTGAGGACCAGCCAGGGTTGATCTGACACAATGAGAAACAAGGCACTGAGGAGTACGATAGAACAAACGAATCTGGGAATGCAGGTCCATATTCAATGAAAGTTGCGGCGCAGTTAGAAAGCGTCGCAAAAAAAAAAGTAGACGATAGTACTGAGTACCGGAGTAGGGGTGTTATGTCGATGCTGTTTAGAAAATTATTGAGGCCTAATTTGGAATATTGTTGTGTTTTTGCTCAACTACCAACAGTGCAGATATAAATACGTTTGAACGAATACAGAACAAAGTTATACGGCTATTGCCGGGCCTGGATGTTTTGAATTAACAGGAACGATTCGGTATGGTAGCACTGTATTCCCGAGCGGGTAGAAGACAGAGGGGAGATTATGATAGAGCTATACAACATTAAGACGCGTATAGAGTGTATAACATTGCAAGCGGGCTTTCTCCACTGATGTTGGGCGAGAATACAACCAGAGATCATGGGTGAAGGGTGAAATGTGAAATGTTTAAGGAAAATAGGAGGGGAAGCTTCTTCACCCAGATGGACTCCAGAGAGTAGACAGTGCTGCCAACACAAATGGTTATTGAGATTCGGATGTGACCGTTTAAGAGATGACTGGATAGGTACTGGGATATGGATGGCCACGTTCCTGATGAGGTCGATGGCAGTTTAAATAATTCCTCATTGACCTGACGGGTTGAAGACCCTGTTTCTGTGCAGTGGTTTCCTTTGGCTGTCTAACTGTGTATCTGGGTTAGAGCTTTAATGTCTCACAGCACCGACCAATCCTGAAAGTCGTTGATACTGTCCGCTCCCTCTGTCCTTGCTCATACTGAAGGATGGAGACGGAGTTAATGGATGGTTACAGCATGAGAAGTTAATGGATGGTTACAGCGTGAGAAGATGGAGGCGCAGATGTGAGATGAAGGATGGAAGCGCAGATGTGAGATGATAAAGGATGGAAGCTTTGGAATTTGCTTAGTCTGTATTCTCCAATTATCTGCGATGGTTTTGAAGGAAGACAAGTGTCTGCCAGAATATTTGATTTGCCTTCGTTACGTTTTCAGTTTGTGTAGTTTTGTATGTTTCATTTATTATTGATTTCAGACGGAGACACGGATTCCACACCGGCCATGTGGATTCATGGTTAAATAGATCGAAATGTGAGCGATATGATAAAACCACGATTCAGAGGTAAATTGGCATTCAGATAAATTGGTGTGCACTTGAATTGGGAATTTGAAATTGGCATTTTGGAAGGCTAGTTATTTTAATAAGCAGAAAAACCTGCTGCTGAACACTTTGAAATGTTGTTTTTAAGTTGTAGGGCTCCACTGGAAATGATTGCTTTGAAGTCATTGTAGCATCTGTCCTGTAATGTGTTAATGACAGGTCAGTTTAGATAACGTGGCGGTTCAGTCAATAGCTGAGCGATCTGCTTACGTTTTCAGCCCTATTTCCATAAATTTGCATCTTTACGTAATATGTAAATGACGGGATAGTTAAGATAACGTGCCGGAGCAGTCACTAGTTTAGCGATTTGCTTACAGCGTGAACTCTAATTCCATTAACTTTCCAGCTGTTGCTGGGTGATCAGATTAAATCGGTTATTTCCCTCAGCTCTGTTTCTCGGAACACTGTAACTGCAGAGTCCAAAATAGAGTTGCAACTTGTACCACAATTTCGACCCTCCGTGCGGAACACGGTTGTCCGCTGTCTTCCAGCAAGAATTCACCCTATCTACTGCATGATCTATCTTCAGTTAGGAAGCCAAATCTGATTCAACGCATCCAGGTTCCCTTCGATCCCACGCCTCCTGACTTTCTGAGTGAGTCTACTATGGGGAACTGATCAAACACCTGACCAGAATTAATGCCCCCACATCGACTGTCCTGGTTCATCTGTTGGTTTTATTTTCATTTATTTTCAAATAATTCAATCTGACGCATAAAGGACAACATGCCATGCTGTCTCTCCGTCGCCAGACAACGTTTCTCCAAATATTCATAATTTCCTTCTTCAGTAATCCTCTCCAGTAGTTTACCCACTACTGATGTAAGGCTCCCTGGTCTGTAATTCCTGGAAGTATCCCTATTATCTTTCGTCCACAAATGAATAACATTTTCCACCCTCCCCCCACCCCCCAAGTCATCTAGTTCTACTGCCGTGGCCAGCGAAGACACAAATATCCTGTCCAAAATCTCAGGAATATCTCCACTCGCTTTCCCAAATTACCTGGACTATATCCCTTCCGGTTACGGGGAATCATCTATCATAATGTTTTCCAAGTTTCCAGCGCATCCTCTTTCTGAGCGTCGGGATGTTCGAGCTGTGTTCACATTCATCAATGTATTCAGTGAGGAGCTTCACTGCCTTTTTGGACTCCAGGTACAAGTTTTCCTCTGATCTGCCCAGACTCTCTCCAGTCTCCGCCTGTTCGTCACAGTGCAATTCGCCAAGAACTTCTCAAGTCCCCTTCGACCTAACTCCATTGTAATTTTTTTCCTTTCTACATTTTGACCCGCTATAGCCTTACCTGATTCTTTCTACCTAACCTTTAAGTATCGTTCTTTCTTCCTCTTGAGGAGTTGTTCCAACTTTCTTGTCACCCAGAGTTACTTTACGCTATCATCCTTTCCCTGCTTCACGGAGACAAACCTATACAGAACCCTATGTCAGTGCTCCTTATACAATCCCATCATATTCGTTGCGTATTTCCCTGAGTAGATCATTTCCCAATTTACCTTCCCGAGTTCCTGCCAGGTAGCACCATAATTCGCTGATCCCCAATTAAATATATCCCATGCTCCCTGGTCAAGGTAAGTGGAGGGGAGTTGTGCCCTGTTGTTCTGTAATGCTGAGCCACGGAAAGATCTGTCAGCTGATTCGTTTCCTTTTCTAATATTAGATCCGGTACGGACTATTCGCTAGTCCACCTGTCTTCTTATAGTGACATTAATCCTTCCTGGACGCAACTGAGAAAATATGCTATACCGAAACTTTTCACCTTGGGGAGTTGCCAAAGAACATTGTGGAAGTTTAAGTTACCCGTGTCAATAAAATGGCAAATGTCCATGTCCCGCTTCCCGATCGGTTCCTCACTGTTCCCGTTGCAAGTTTTTTTTTGTTAGAGGGGCGGCTGTATAGAATAGTCCAGATGAGGTGATCACATATCTCTGTTTGTCTCACTGTTGCCCTCCGTATCTGCAGCTGCGATAATATCCCTGGTTTCCCATGGCACTCACTTTCCAGTTTGTTACCCGAATCTGCCCATTTTGAAATATCTAAACCCTGGAAATTCCGGAAGCCATTCCTGCCCTTGTGACAGTCGAGAGTCTGTGATAGTTTGGAACATACTTCAACCAAAGTGACAATCACGCCAGGAGCATTGAGAGTTTGTATTGCTACCTACCTGAACTGCATGAAGTCATCAACTCTGCCAATTCTGCATTTCCCGGATGACCAGGCATATGATTGTTTGAATTAATGACATATTTGCCAAACCTGTTCATTGTAAAACAGCTTTATTTGAAAACTCCGCTGAATTGTCATTAGACGCGGGCATTATCTACATCGATGGCCAGTTAATGTAAACACATACTTTATTCCATTCCTCAGCTCTTCTCTGAATTTCCTCTGTGTCAGTGCATAGATACAAGTATTGGTGCACACGCTGAGCATTTGAAACATGTACCCAAATTGCTGTAGGATGTATACTGGGGAACTGAAATATCTGTCCTGGTAAAAATAGTTTTGCTTTTGCCATTTCAGAGAATGGGCTACATTAGGCATCCAAAATATTATGAAATTAGCTGAAATAGAAAACAGCAAAATCATCGACTTTCTGCGTTTTTCCACCTCGGCATCTTTCTGATTGTCGCTGCTATGCCGAAGCCTTCTGCGGGCTCTATTTGCCACAACGATATGTCTTACAGTTAACCCGTTAAACACCAGGATTAAGCCGATTGGTATTCATGGTGTTAAAATACAGTCCAGTAATGCGTATCCTCTCCACACGGGTGAAGTAGCGTATTCATGTGTGAGAGCGCACCGTCACGGCGTGTTGTCAATGATGAGGTAAGGTTCAATAGCAAAGTATAACGGGACACATTTCCCGCAGCTCACTATAACCACGGTCACGATAACCACCGTTGCTGTTCTCTCGGAGCAGTATCGCTCCCGCAGCTTTCGACAACATATTGCGATGAAGCGATCGAAGGTAAAACTGATAGTGAACCAAACAGAACAGTCCTTCACTGCAACCGCAAATACAAGTGTCAGAGCGCATACAGGCGTGAGGAGCAGGGATCTGGAATAAATGTAGATATTGTTGGTCTGTTCCACTAAAGCAACAACAATAACCACCATCAGATCCGCTGTTGCCATTCCAACCAGGTAACGGGTGATGCATTTGGAGAGTCCGCATTTTCCCCGAGATAGGATCACAATCGCCGTTAAGTTAACTGCAAGAAATTTTGAAACAAAATAGAAATATGGTCAGCTCCCTGAATGCCCCCATTCCACGAATGTTGTGCAGGGTATGGTCTGTTGGAAGTGGAAAGCGGGAATCCAGTGTGTGCGGTCTCCGTCGCTGCACTCCGGCTGGAGGACAATGACGGATGTGAGTGTCAGTGGATTGGCGACCTTCCCACAGTTCAGAGCGAGGCATCCGAGTTCCACGACTCACGTACCGATGAGCAGTCGATCGCTCCTGTAAACAACACCATTTCCATTATTAGAGGTGAAATAGCTGACGGAATTATTTGTCGTGGTATCAAAGTGAGGAGATATAAAACACGAGTTCTCTTTTAGTGCCTTACGGAAGAACAGACCTACGAGTCGCAAATAGACTGGACCGTCATTTAAATAAGCTGTTACATTGTTAAAAGGTCGGTGTCTGCACTGATAGAGACTCGGACCTAAAAAAAGCAGAGACCAGCATCTCTTCAGAAAGCCTAGCGAGGTGAGATTATGAAACAATGTCAATATTGGCCCGAACATAATTGATAAAAGAAAAATCACTTTGATCAAATTATGAAACAGTGTCAATATCGAAAAAAAGAAGAAAGCACTGTGAGTGAAGTACGAGAAATGAAAATAAAACCATTGGCTGCCTGAATCCTCCATTCCGGAAGCACGTTTCGGCCGACGGTAGCATCTGTGCTCAGTAACAGTGCGGATACCGCAGCAGAGTAACGACGGCACCAGACATAAAGTAACCAGCTCCGGCATCTTACCGGGACACCAACCGCTACAAGTGTGGGATAGAAAACGGCCGCGATGTAGTAAATCGCTGGATATCCCATTTTCCCTCAGAAGCAGCGTTCAGTTGTACGGAACGTTTCAGCTGCTCAGATGGTCTGGTGATCGGTTTATCAGACTTTTATTGAGGAGAGAGCAATTCCACTGAGGCAATTAGCGTGGTTATCATGTCAGGGACATTAGTGACAACCAACTGCACAAACACTTACGTTAAACTATTTTTACTCACTCTGTCACCGTGCCATTAATTTGACTCCTGAAGGGATATTGCAATCTATTTACTTTAAAGTATGATGTGATTTTTCCATGTTATTTTCCATGATACCTGGCTTCAGCAATTTAAATAGAATATTTTTATATCTGTGTTGCTTTTAATGTCGGCATGCATATTGTCGACTTATTTTTAAACATTTGACGGAACATATTCGCTTCTGAGATTGAGGGAAGGAGTTTGTCCTGTCGGGTGAAATGGAGAACACTTATTTATTAAAGGGGAACGTTCGTTCTTTCTTTTCTTTCGTCCAATCCAGTCATTCCGGGCAGTGTGAGTGATGGAATGACATGACAGCTGACATGTATTACAATAACACTGCAGTCATATTCCTCCAAACACTGTGGGAGATCCGCAGCGGTATTCCAGAGGCCTGTAATCAAAAATGGAACGTGTCCTTGGGAAATTAGCGAGTGCTGTGGACAGTTTGAAGAACAGTGTTTTCAAGCACAAACATGGAGTGTTTGGCAGGAACCTGACCTCTTCCGGCGAGTGACTTGACCACCCCATACCCGTGACCTGCGATGCATTCGATTTGACTTTAAAGATATTCTCAAACCGCCACAACTCTACCACTATTTCTCCATCCATTCTATGTTGGAACAAAAGTAACAGATAAAATCTGTGAACATTCCGCAGGTTTTCAGGATATTATTTGCAACGAAGTCGTCTGAGTTTCTCCTGATTTGCTTTCAGGTGTATTGTCTTTTATACAAACATAGAAACATAGAATACCTACAGCACAGCATAGGACCTTTGGCCCAAAGTTGTGCCGAACATGTCCCTACCTTAGATATTCCTATCGTTACCCATAGCCCTCTATTTTTTTAAGCTCCATGCACCTTTCCAAAAGTTTCTCAAAACACCCTCCGCCTCCACCACCTTTGCTGGCAGCCCATTCCACGCACTCACCACTCTCTGCATAAAAAGCTTATCCCTGACATCTCATCTGTACCTACTCCCAAGCATCTTAATCATTTGTCCTCTTGTGGCAACCATTTCTGCTCTGGGAAAAAGCCTCTGACTATCCACATGATCAATGACTCTCATCACCCTGTATATCTCTATCAGGTCAGCTCTCATCCTCCGTTGCTCCTAGGAGAAAAGGCCGAGTTCAACTGTTTTCATAAGACGACCGTCACTCTGAGTGTGTGCAGAACAGCGGATGTGGTCAAGCTCACCTGTCAATCACACTTCCTTCTGCAGTGCACCGCTCCGTGCCGATTGTGGTACTCGTACTGGTGAGCGGCCCTCGGATTACTGAAGAAAGTCTCATCACTCTGGATCCATTGTGGAACTCGTACTAATGTGCGGCCCTCGGTTGATCCGAGCAAATAACACCTCTGCCTCCAAATCCATTTTCCCAAAGAGAATCACTGCGTAACATTCGGATTGAGCTCTATCTGTAACTCCTCAGGGCAGCTCTGGGTCCTGTCACTGTCCTGTTGAAATCGGTGACGACCTTCTGAAATCATTTATAAAAACACAAAAGCCGGGGGTCTCAAACTGATCCGTGCAGGACTCCACTGGTCATCGACATCTAGGGAGAAAACGTTCCATCCACAACTACAGTCTGCCTTCTGTGGGCGTCAGTCCTGAATCCACCAGCCAACTCTCCCTCAATACCAAGCCTTCTGACGCTATGAACGGTCCTACCACGGTTAACCATATCAAATGCCTTATTAAAATCTATTTATACCAGATCAACTGGTATAACAATCTGTTTTATTACATTCTCACAGAATTGAACCAGGCAGTGAGCTATGACCTGCCTTGTAAATTCCTGTACGTCCTTTTTTTTACGTCCTGTTTTTTCACATCAGCAGGTTTAGAACTGTCCTCGCAAATGTTAGGATCGCTCTTACTGTTGAAAATTGAAGTAAAGTCTGCATTAAAGACCTGTTCCAGCTCCACCAAATCCAGCCGTAAGTTTCATCATTACCCCTGACCGGTCCTACTCTTACTCTAGTCATCCTCTTCTTCACACACATCTAGAATGCCGTGGGGTTTTCAAGTTCCCTAATTCCATTCTTCAGCTCGTCCCCGGCTGTCGTGTAACTCCACAGCCGTGTCCGATCCTAGCTTTCTAAACCTGGTCAACTTCTTTCTTTCTCCTGACGAAATGATTCACATCTCTGTCAAGCATGGTTCCTCCACCTGTCCTGAACCTTATGCAAGTGCTGCCTCAAATACCTTCTCATTTCCGTTGTGCATTTTCCAGGGAGCATCCGTTCCCTGTTTTAGCTCTGAGATTCCAGCCGAAAGAATCACAATCACATTTAGCCAATTCACGACTTTGGAAACTTCGGGCCTGTGGGGAGATAGACGCACAGAAAGACAGACAGACATACTTTATTGATCCCGAGGGAAATTGTTACAGCCGCAACAACCAAGAATAGTGAAGAAATATAGCAATATAAAATCATAAATAATTAAATAATGATGTTAGTCATGCCGAGTGGAAATAGGTCCAGGACCGGCCTATTGGCTCAGGTTGTCTGACACTCCGAGGGAGGAGTTGTAAATTTTGATGGCTACAGGCAGGAATGCCTTCCCATGACGCTCAGTGTTACATCTCGATGAACTGAGTCTCTGGCTGAATGTACTCCTGTGCCTAACCAGAACATTATAGAGTGGATGGGAGTCGTTCTCCAAGATGGCATGTAACTTTTCAGACACCACCGTCAGAGAGGCCAGTTCCATCCCCACAACATCACTGGCCTTACGAATGAGTCTGTTGATTCTGTTGGTGTCTGCTACCCTCAGCCCACTACCCCAGCACACCACAGCAAACATAATAGCACTGGCCACCACAGACTCGTAGAACATACTCGGCATCGTATGGCAGATGTTAAAGTACCTCAGTCTCCTCAGGAAATAGAGACGGCTCAGACCCTTCTTGTAGACCGTCTCTGTGTTCTTTGACCAGACCAGTGTATTGTCCATTCATATCCCCAGGTATTAGTAATCCTCCACTATTAGCAGGACAGTGTGGTTAGGTCGGTGACAGACATAGGTTCGTGGGGAGAGATCGCTGTGACGGGTTTCATTTGGGAACTGACACGACGGTGTGGGGTGAGAGGGGGGCAGGGGGATCAGTTTAGAAACTGACACCGGGCTCTGGGCAATATGCTGGGACAACGGGGCAGTGGGGTTAGGTTGGGGTGACACCAGGCTGGGGAGACATAGTGAGATGGTGGCATTATTTTGGTACTGACACAGGCCTCTGGGATTAGTGTGTGTCCCCGTTTAAGAAAGGTGGGTGCCGGTACACAGTGAAGCACACTAAAATACAAATGTTGCTGTATTTTTCACGTCAGTTACGTGTTGTTCCAGAAATAGTTACAATGACAAATCGAGCTTCCCCGCCCCATCCCTCCATGTAGTAGCTCCCCCTAACGGCGCAGCACTGCATTCCCATGCCTCTCCACTGCATCTCCAGACTTCCTTTGACCTGCAGGGTTCGGAATACCCGAGCCCAGGAGCACCGCCAGACACACGAGTGCCTGGACTACTGATCACCCATCCACCGGGCCGGCTCTCCCCCATGGATCACAGAGGTGAGATAAATCTCCAACCTTCCCACAGCCTCTTCGGCCTCACGACCTATGGACCCAAAACGCCTCGCAGGCGAGGGTACTCTGAACACACACGCCTTCAGCACCCTTACCGCCTGGGACAGAGGCAGGAGGTCGGGGGCGTTTCCGTCCGGATGAGGATAGGCACCGGTGAATCACCGTATTGAATAGGAAGTAGAAGGGACCTGCTGCGCTGAGGTGGGAGACGGGTACTTCAAGGTACAGGCGACGGACACACGGGCCAGATTCTCCCTACCCACTCACAGTCCACCCCGGCTCTGGTCTGTCATTGAGCTCCGGCTGCGACTCTAAATCCGACTGCAGACTGGGAACAGGGCTGGATGTATCCCGTCCGCGAACACAACCCGCTCCTCTCCCCGGGACACTGCACCACTCGCCGGCAGGCAGGCACGGTCCCGATCGGGAAGGACAAGGGGCGCCAAAGAGGGCAGGGAAGGCAACTTCAGTGGAGGGTCACGGAGATAGCGAGGGTCAGGTCGGAGGAGGGGAGGGAGGGCGTCATGCAAAAGAGGGTGTTCGGGAGAGGAAGTGAGAATTGGCGCGAAGGCGGATCAGACAAGGGGATCGCGAGATATCGTGGAGAGGGTGATCAGTGTGACAGGGAGGGAAGGGGCAGTCCCAGACGGAAATGACTGGATGGATGTTTCAAAGGGTTTTTACTATGTAATTTGTGCAATCCTAAAATGACAAGCGAGTATGAAAGCCCTCTAATGAATCACGGTACATTATCGTTTTCTCTGTCTCACAATGCCGCATCCTCCCTCATCCCAGTCTGTGTCTCATCCCCCAGTCTCTCTATAACACTCCCCCAGTCTCTTGCTCTGCCGGCTCTATCTAACATCTAGTCTCTCGCCTCACTTCTAGAAGGCTTTCTCATTGCCTCTCTCTCCCACCTAACAGTCACTCATCTGCGTCTCTCTCCAACCCTGATGTCTCCCTCCAAGCTTCTCGCCAACCCCCGACAAATAACTTGCTACTGCCTCCCGTCTCGTTTTCACATAGAAACATAGAAAATAGGGGCAGGAGTAGGCCATTCAGCCATTCGAGCCTGCACCGCCATTCAGTATGATCATGGCTGATCATCCAACTCAGAACCCTGTACCTGCTTTCTCTCCATACCCCCTGATCCCTTTAGCCACAAGGGCCATATCTAACTCCCTCTTAAATATAGCCAATCAACCGGCCGCAACTGTTTCCTGTGGCAGAGAATTCCACAGATTCACCACTATCTGTGTGAAGAAGTTTTTCCTCATCTCGGTCCTAAAAGGCTTCCCCTTTATCCTTAAACTGTGACCCCTCGTTCTGGACTTCCCCAACATCGGAAACAATCTTCCTGCATCTAGCCTGTCCAATCCCTTTAGAATTTTATACGTTTCAATAAGATCCCCCCTCAATCTTCTAAATTCCAGTGAGTATAAGCCTACGTCGATCCAGTCTTTCTTCATCTAAAAGTCCTGCCATCCCAGGAATCAATCTGGTGAACCTTCTCTGTACTCCCTCTATGGCAGGAATGTCTTTCCTCAGATTAGGGGACCAAAAGTGCACACAATATTCTAGCTGCGGTCTCACCAAGGCCTTTTACAGCTGCAGTAGAACCTCCCTGCTCCTGGACTCAAATCCTTTTGCTATGAAGGCCAACATACCATATACCTGTTTCACTGCTTGCTGAACCTGCATGCCCACCTTCAATGACTGGTGTACAATGACACCCAGGGTTCGTTACAACTCCCCTTTTCCTAATCGGCCACCATTCAGATAATTATCTGTTTGCCTGTTCTTGCAACCAAACTGGATAACCTCACATTTATCCACGTTAAATTGCATCTGCCATGAATTCGCACACTCACCTAACTTATCCAAGTCTTCCTGCATCATCTTAGCATCCTTTTCACAGCTAACACCGCCAACCAGCTTCGTGACATCGCAAACTTGTAGAGTCTGCATTTAATTCTCTCTTCTAAGCTATTAATATATATTGTACACAACTGGTGTCCCAGCACTGACCCTTGTTGTACCCCGCTAGTCACTGCATGCCATTCTGAAAAGGTCCCCTTTATTCCCACTCTTTGCTTCCTGTATGCCAAACAATTCTCTATCCACATTAATACCATACCCCCAATATTGTGTGCTTTACGTTTGCACACTAATCTCCTGTGTGAGACCTTGTCAAAGCCTTTTGTAAATCTAAATATACCACATCCACTGGCTCTCCTCTATCCACTTTACTAGTTACATCTTCAAAAAATTCTATAAGATTCGTCGGACATGATTTTCATTTCACAAATCCATGCTGACTTGGTCCGATGATTTCACCTCTTTCCAAATGTGCTGTTATCACATCTTTGAAAACCGACTCTAGCATTTTCCCCACCACCGACGTCGGACTAACCTGTCTATACTTCCCCGGTTTTTCTCTCCCTCCTTTTTTAAAAAGTGTGAAACATTAGCCACCCTCCAATCCTCAGAAACTAATCCAGAATCTAAGGAGTTTTGAAAAATTATCACTGATGCATCCACTATTTCTTGGGCTACTCTGGATTGCAAACCATCTGGCCCTGGGGATTTATCTGCCTTTAATCCCTTCAATTTACCTAACACCACTTCCCTACTAACAGTATTTCCCTCAGTTCTTCCATCTCACTAGACCATCGGTCCCCTAATAATTCCGGAAGATTATTTATGACCTCCTTAGTGAAGACAGAACCAAAGTAGTTATACAATTGGTCTGTCATGTCCTTGTTCCCTGTGATCAATGCATCTGTTTCTGACTGTAAGGGACCTACATTTGTCTTAACTAATCTTTTTTTTTTTCTTTTCACATATCTATAAAAACTTTTACAGTCAGTTTTTATGTTCCCTGCCAGCTTTCTCTCATAATCTTTTTTCCCTTTCCTAATTAAGCCCTTTGTTCTCCTCTGCTGGACTTTGAATTTCTCCCAGTCCTCAGGTGTGCCGCTTTTTCTGGCAAATTTATATGTTTCTTCTTTGGACTTGATACTATCCCTGATTGCCCTTGTCAGCCACGTGTGCACTACCTTCCCTGGTATATTCTTTTGCTAAACTGGGATGAACAATTGCTGTAGTTCATCCATGCGATCTTTAAATGCTTGCCTTTACATATCCACCGTCAACCCTTTAAGTATCATTTGCCAGTCTATCTTAGCTAATTCACGTCTCATACATTCAAAGTTATCCTTCGTTAAGTTCAGAACCTTTGTTTCTGAATTAACTATGTCACTCCGCATCTTAATGAAGAATTCCACCAAATTATGGTCACTCTTACCCAAGGGGCCTCGCGCGATAAGATCGCTAACTAACCCTTCCTCATTGCTCAATACCCAATCTGGAATGGCCTGCCCTCTAGTTGGTTCCTCGGCATGTTGGTTCAGAAAAGCACCCCGCAAACATTCCAAGAAATCCTCTTCCTCAGCACCCTTACCAATTTGGTTCACCCAATCTATATGTAGATTGAAGTCACCCACTATAACTACTGTTCCTTTATTGCACGCATTTCTAATTTCTTGTTTCATGCCATCCACAACCTCACTATTACTATTAGGTGGCCTGTACACAACTCCCAACAGCGTTTTCTGCCCCTCAGTGTTATGCAGCTCTACCCGTATCGATTCCACATCTCCCAGGCTAATGTCCTTCCTTTCTATTGCGTTAATCTCCTCTCTAACTAGCAATGCTGCCCCACCTCCTTTTATTTCCTGTCTATCCCTCCTGAATATTGAATATCCATGGATGTTGAGCTCCCAACCTTGGTCACCCTGGAGCCATGTTTCTGTGATCCCAACTATATCATATTCATTAATAACTATCTGCACATTCAATTCATCCACCTTTTTACGAATGCTCCTCGCATTGACGCACAAAGCCTTCAGGCTTGTTTTTTCAACCCTTTAGCCCTTTTACAATTATGCTGAAAAGTGGCCCTTTTTGCTTTTTGACCTGGATTTGCCTGCCTGCCATTTTTACTTTTCACCTTACTACTTTTTGCTTCTACCCTCATTTTACACCCCTCAGTCTCTGCACTTGTTCCCATCCCCTTTGCAAATTCGTCTCACACTCCCTCCCCACTTTCTCTCTCCTCAGCACTCCAGACTCTCTGTCGCCGAGATCCTCTCTCTCTCCCAATCTCTTCATCCAGTCTCTACCTCTCTCGCTCTTTCTCGTTCGCTTCCTTATCACTCCCTCTCGTTTCTTCCTAGTGCCCCCCTTCTCTTTCGCCACCAGCGCTCTCACTCTTCACACCTTATCTTCCGCGACCCTTTGTCCCTCGTCTTTCTCGCCCGCCTTCTCCCTTGTCTTTGTCAGTTCCCAGTGTCCCTCCACTCGTCTCTCCCGTTCTTCATTCTCTTTCCCAAAGTCTCTTCTTACCCAGTTTGTCTCAATAAACAATCATCTGCTCTACCCCTTGGTCTCTCTTTCAGCCCATAAAATCTGTGTCCCTTACCGAACGGGCACACGTATGTCGTCTTTCTCCTCCAATCTCTTTCTCCCCGATATATCTATCCCCAAAATGTCTCTCTCCCTGTCTGTTCTCCTGGTATTTCTACCACCACCCCCCCCCCCGCCCACCTGCTCTGTAGTTTCCCTCGCCCGCTCTCTCCATATATCCCCCACCCCCCCCCCGCCTACCTGCTCTGGAGTCTCCCTCTCCCTCTCTCTCCATATCTCCCCCCCGCCCACCTGCTCTGGTGTCTCCCTCGCCCTTTCTCTACTTATCTTCCCCCCCCCCCGTCCACCTGCTCTGGAGTCTCCCTCTCCCTCTCTATCCATATCTCTCAGCATCTCTCGGAACCCACAGCGTCTCTAACCCCACTCACTCTATCCCCTCAGCCCAGCTCTCATCGTCTCTCCCTACCCACTCGCTCTACCCCTTCCTCTCCCCACTCACTCTATCCCCTCAGCCCAGCTCTCATCGTCTCTCCCTACCCACTCGCTCGACCCATTCTCCCTCTCCCCAGTCTCTCGATCCTCCAGTTTCTCTCTCCACCTTACTATCTCCTTGTCAGTCTCTCTCTCTCCCTATTCACTCTACGTCGCTCTCTCTACCCAGTCTGTCTCACTTCCGTCTCTCTGCCCAGTGTCTCTCTACCCAGTCTTTCTCACTTCCGGTCTCTCTCTCTCTCTCATTACATTCTCCCACTGCTGTATCTCCACCCGCCTCCCTCCAGCCCGTTTTCTCTACCCCGTCAATCTCTGCCGTCTTTCTGTCACTCAGACTACAACCCCCCGTGTGTCTCCCCACCCATCTGTCTTTCTCTAACCCCCAGTCTCTTCCCCTTCCCATCAGTCTCTAACTCCCTCATTCACTCCCTCATTCCCGTCTCTCCAACCTCGTGTCACTCCCAAGCCCGGTCTCTTTCACGCTCAATATCAATCGCTACCTACCTCCCATCTCTCTTTCCTCCAGGCTCCCTTTACTCCAGTCGCTTCCTTCTCCCAATATTCTCCCAGGTTTCAACCTCTCTCTCCGTCTCTCTGTGCTCCGATCTCGCTCCTCATCCTGGTCTCTGCCCAACCGAATTTCCAAATCTCACTTCGATCTCTCTTCCCAAACCACATCTACGAGCTTTACCTCACCCCGATCTGTTTGCTCACCATGGACTCTCGACGCATCCAAGGTCCCACTCAATCTTCTCAAGTTTTTTGTCTCTACCCCGCCACTCTCTCTCTTGTTGTCACATTCCGCCCCGTTCTCACTCTCCTAAGCAATCTAGTCAACCAGTCACTCTCTTCCAGATGTTCTTCGTCTTCATGTCTCTCCCTCTCTCCCTTCGACTCTCTCTCCCAGTCTGCCTTTCCACTAGTATCTCCACCCGCTTCGTCTTACTCTTTCCAAAGTCTCTTCTGAGCCCTGTCTGTTCTCTCCTAGTATTTCTCATATTCCCCACTATGTCTGCGTCAGACTCTCTCACCGCAGACTTCATTTACTCTTCGATTCACCCCATCCTTCCGTTTCTCTCTTCATAGACCCAGTCTCCAATCCCTCATCGAGGGGAAGTGGTTGTGTTCGAGAGTTGAAGTGGGCCTCGAGATTTTTATTGCGTGAATGTGTCCTTGTGTGTGCTCGCTGTGAGTGTATGTTGGGTACGATCATCGATTTCCCAAACATTCGGTTCTCCTTTTCACTCCTCGGACATTGTCGAATTCGGTGGTCGGGAGGGGAACTGCTCCATAAAGCCGCGGTGTCGCCTAACAGCTGGTCGGGGAGCGTCGGGAGATGATATCGGTGGGCTGGGATGTCCAGTGTTAAACTACATATGTCCTGCGTTGTTGTATTTTTACAGATGTTCTGTGTGTGTCTGGTGACGTATACATGCAGCCACGGCGTCACCGGGGTGGGGGGTAGATTGGGAGGGTGGGTGTCAGGACTGTTATTACGTCATCATGATCTTGTGTGTGCTCACTGTGTGTGAGTGTTGGTGACGTGTCTTCTCACCTTGACCCCGTAGTAACACTGTCTTGTCTGTCTGTATTCATGAATGTTCATATATGGATAAATGACAATTAAATTGAAATTGAATTGAACCGAATTGAGGAGGGTCGTAGACAGAAAGTGGGCATGGGAATTGAGAGTGAGTGAAAATGGGGTTGAGAAGAGTGAGACAGGGTTAGGAGAAGGAAGCAGGGAGAGGAGAGGAAGAGAGGATGAAGGAACAAGGCTGAGAGATAGGAGGGAGTGCTGAGGGGTTGGATTGAGCTGAGAGAATGGTGAGGGGTAGGGTGAAAGAGAGAAACGAAGTAGTAAAGAGCACTGTGGAGAGGGGAGGGAAGAGGAATGTGAGCGAGTTCAAAAACAGGGCGTTAGTGAAGTTTTCATTCCCTCTGCTGCAAAGTAGGATCAGTGTTAACACTAAAAAATATTAAATTACACAGTTAAAGACCAGCAAGTCGACAAAAGGAGAAAATGCCAAGAGAATCCGGAAACTATCCGACACATTCCGGGATCTTGCAAAAGTTTAGTTCAATCCGATTACTCACACAGGCAGAACCACGTGGCAAGCACCATTCACCAAAAACTTGCTTTGAAACACAAACTCATGAAGGATACGGTCCATTACTATCAATACAATCTTCATTCAGTCTGACAGCCGGAGTACATATTGATACGAGGACCGATCTATTATTAAAAATCCATAATAACCTTTCCGATAGAATATTACAGGACACACCAGCAAGAACAACTTCCTTCATGGACCGATTCCAAACATGCACAACATTCTGAAATCCAGATGTGAAAACAGTAGAAATATTATGACTTCAAGGAGAAAATGGATAGACGATGGTATGACCAGTGTATATATTGTACCGACAGTAACATCTACAACTGTTTCCACCTTAAAGTCACTACACAATAATATTAAACAATTAGGCCGACACAACAATATTTATGTAATTGTCCAAAACGCCACAACACTAAACAGCACTAGAATAGACGGAAAGCTTTTGTCAATTGAGAAGTTATTACAGGTTTTTTTTTTACTCTTCCTCCCGTGCAGGCGCGTGGTCAAGTGGTTAAGGCTTTGGTCTACTGATCTGATGCTCACTAGTTCGAGTCTCAGTTGAGGCAGCGTTTTGTGTTTTTGAGCAAGGCCCTTAACCACACGACACCGGTGCCAAGCTGTATCGGCCCCTTGCCCTTCCCTTGGACAACATCGGTGGTGTGGAGAGGGGAGAGTTGCAGCATGGGCAACTGCCGGTCCTCCAGACAATCCTGCCCAGGACTGCGCCCTGGAAACCTTCCAAATGCATGGTCTAGCAAAGATTAACGGATGCCTATCCCTCCCCCATCCCCGCCAAATATCCAGGGAAATGAGGAAACGTGTTTTTCTCACAAAGTAATATAAGTCAACTTTAATGATAATCGGACCTTCGGCAGACATTCCCTGGGCAGGTGAACACACCAGGAAGATGATACAAACTCACTGGGTGCAGGTGAAGACGAATGTTGAAGTTTGAATATCTTTAAACAGGGACGTTGTCTGCTCAAAGCGTGTTGGCGGACGTGCCGATCCGATGCTGGATGCGAACAGTTAATTCTTACTGCGGTGTTGTCTACTCACTGAGAGCACGGAGCGGTCCCGAGCTGGTCTCCGGTGCGCTCAGTGTGAATTCTGCCCCTACTCCTTGTGCCGGCAGTGTTTCCGCCCGGTGCTTCATTTCCTCACCGTCAGCGAGAAGCAACGGATATGCCGATCACTTGACCAGTGAGCATTTACACCGGAGGGCGGGATCTGTTACCGATAGACGTGTGGCGGTAACGGGAGCGGGAATGTGGTGAAACATACAAACAGAAGGTGGATTGAGTTTAATGACCGGTGGGAGGTGGAAATACAAACAGAAGGTGGTTTGAGTTTAATGACCGGTGGGAGGTGGAAATACAAACAGAAGGTGGTTTGAGTTTAATGACCGGTGGGAGGTGGAAATACAAATAGAAGGTGGTTTGAGTTTAATGACCGGTGGGAGGTGGAAATACAAACAGAAGGTGGTTTGAGATTAATGATCGGTGGGAGGTGGAAATACAAACAGAAGGTGGTTTGAGTTTAATGACCGGTGGGAGGTGGAAATACAAACAGAAGGTGGTTTGAGTTTAATGACCGGTGGGAGGTGGAAATACAAACAGAAGGTGGTTTGAGTTTAATGACCGGTGGGAGGTGGAAATACAAACAGAAGGTGGTTTGAGTTTAATGACCGGTGGGAGGTGGAAATACAAACAGAAGGTGGTTTGAGTTTAATGACCGGTGGGAGGTGGAAATACAAACAGAAGGTGGTTTGAGTTTAATGACCGGTGGGAGGTGGAAATACCAACAGAAGGTGGTTTGAGTTTAATGACCGGTGGGAGGTGGAAATACAAATAGAAGGTGGTTTGAGTTTAATGACCGGTGGGAGGTGGAAATACAAACAGAAGGTGGTTTGAGTTTAATGACCGGTGGGAGGTGGAAATACAAACAGAAGGTGGTTTGAGTTTAATGACCGGTGGGAGGTGGAAATACAAACAGAAGGTGGTTTGAGTTTAATGACCGGTGGGAGGTGGAAATACAAACAGAAGGTGGTTTGAGTTTAATGTCCGGTGGGAGGTGGAAATACAAACAGAGGTGGTTTGAGATTAATGACCGGTGGGAGGTGGAAGCCGCTGGCTGCAGTTGCCGAGGAGTCTGTTCCGGATCTGGGTCTCGCTCGGGCTCTCAACCACTCTCGCAGCTGCCTCGTTCTCCGATGCCCGTCAGTTCTGTCGTGTCGAGATGGAAAAAGAAAAACTGCCCCAGCCTCTGTGAAGAACTTAGATAGTCTGTTTGTTAATTCGTTTAATAATAGACGTGAGCGGATATTTCACTGCGCTGATGAACTGCTCTCTGAACTTGGACTGTGTTACTCCGTAAATAAACGTGTTTGTGCAGCAACTTAATATCATTAGCATGTATCCTGCTTGTTGAAATATGTATTCCGAATCGTTGTAACTATTCTGATCCAGTCCACTAATGGTGTAACAAAGGAATCCACCGTTCGGAGAAGGTAAGACGTTATTGTTGCGGTGGTGGTGGTGGGGAGTGTTATTTTATGATAAACTCTTCATGTTCTCTGTACATAGCGGTTTTGCCGCACCCTTGATCTCCCAATCTGGAACATGTAATGATTAAGTTCTGTCGGTGCTACTTACCCAGAGGGCTCTCCGCTGTGATCCTAACGACGCTTTACATACCGACAGAAGAGATATCACAGTGTTTGTAAAGACACTAATGGCCGAGTGCTCCACGCTGGATCATTCAGAGTCCAGACTGTTCCCCAATGTAGCAGCACTGGATGGACAAGAGATCTGCAATCTGCTGAGCGCCAGATTCGTGCCGTTCAGTTTCGGCGACGAACGAAATTACACGAGGCGCAAGTACGATTTCCGGAAAGCTGTCTCACAGGTGAAGTGTCAATTCCGGACACAACTTGGAAGACTGAAAGATGCTCGACAGCTGCCACTCAGCTTGAATGCTATCACATCCTAGAAGAAATAAACTGAGCGGCAAATGTGACAACCAGTAATCGCTACCAGATGAGCTCAATGCATTTTATGGTTATTTTCAACGACCAAACATGGAGGCAACATAACAAATTCCAAATGTTCCAATAAACCCGGTGACTTCAGTCTCTGAGGCCGACGTAAGAAAATCCTTCAGGCTGGTGAACCTTACACAATCGCTTTCCTGCAGCAAACATCTGGCCTAGATGGAGCAGATAAGCAGGGAGATTTAAGAGGTGTGCAGGATATACAGGGTTGTGGGGTGCTTTACACTTCCCTCATATTGTCTGGAACCTCCTGACTGCAAGGGTGATTGAGGAGGCTGAATTTGTCACCTGTGTTCCAAAAGGATTGCTGACACAGTATGTGGTCTGGCTAACGAGAGGAAAAGGTCATATTGAATCTAGCACTGAGTAATGAACCTGGTCTTGTGGCAGATCTCTTGGTGGGGGAGCATTTTGGTGAGAGTGACCACAACCCCCTTAGCTTCAGCATAGCTATGGAAAAGGATAAAAACAGACAAAATGGGAAAATGATTAACTGAGGAAGGACTAGCTGAGGGATAAGGCAGGACCTAACGAGAGTAAATTGGAAACAGATGCTCAAGGATAAAAGCACAGAAGGAATGTGGAGGAAGTTTAGGGACCACGTGCTGGGTTCCGGATAGGTTTGTCCCACTGCGGCAAGGAAACAAATGGTAGGAAAAAGAAACCGTGGCTGACGAAACACGTGAGGCAATTCGTCAAGAGGAAGAAGGAAGCATATGTTAGATATAAGAAGCAGTAAGTAGCAGGGGCTCATGAGAAATATTGGGTAGACAGGAACTAAAGAAAGGACTTAGGAGAGCCCGAAGGGGGCATGAGAAGGCCTTGGCATGTAAGATTAAGGAGAACCCCAAGGCATTCTATGTATATATGAAGAAAAGAAGGGGACGATAGGGAGGTCCTAAATGAATATTTTGCTTCAGTAGTTACGTGAAAATGACCTTGATCAGAATGAGATCGACATAGAACAGGTCTGCGCGCTAGACTATGTAGAGATTAAGGAAGAAGAACTGTTGGATCTTCTTAAAAACATCAAGATTGATACGTCCCCTGGGCCGGGCGTGATATACCTCAAATGAGAGAAGCGATCGCTGGAGCAGTAGCTATGATCTTTGAATCATTTTTGGCTGCAGCAGAGGTGCTGGAGAATTGTAGTTCACTTGTTTAAAAAAAGTAAAAGGGAGAATCCTGGGAACTATAGACCGGTGAGTCTTACGTCGGGGCCTGCAAACTATTGGAAAGGATT
Organism: Hypanus sabinus; assembly: GCF_030144855.1. Taxonomy (NCBI): domain Eukaryota; kingdom Metazoa; phylum Chordata; class Chondrichthyes; order Myliobatiformes; family Dasyatidae; genus Hypanus; species Hypanus sabinus. Next base: position 197,649 of record NW_026781595.1, on the reverse strand, counting down.
CTTAAGGATAGTATCTACGACAATTTGGAGAAGCACAGTCTACTCCTGGATAGTCAACATAGTTTCGTGAAGGGAAGGTCGTGCCTCACAAGCCTAATTGAGTTTTTTTGAAGAGGTAACAGCAGAAAATGATGAGGGTAGGGCTGTAGATGTGGTATACATGGATTTCAGCAAAGCATTTGACAACGTCCCCCACGAGAGACTCATCCAGAAAGTCATGAGGCATGGGATCAGTGGAACCTTGGCTGTTTCGATAAACATTGGCTTACAGGAAGAAAGCAGATAGTAGTGGAAGGAAAGTATTCTGCCTGGAGGTCGGTGTCTAGTGAACTGTCGCAAGGATCTGTCCTGGTACCCCTGCTCTTTGCGATTTTTATCAATGACCTGCATGAGGAGGCGGAAGGATGGATGAGTAAGTTTGGAAGAGGTTAGGAAGAAGTTGTAGGTTGTCGAAGACTACAAGAGGATATAGACAGGCTGCAGAGTTGCAAAGAAAATTGGCAGATGGAGTTCAGTCTGGACAAGTGCGAGGTGATGCATTTTGGAAGGACAAACTAGAAGGCTGAATACAGAGTTAATGGTTGGTAACTTAAGAGTGTGGATGAACAGAGGGACCTTGGGGTTTCAAATCCATATATCCCTCAAGGTCGTTGCACAGGTTGATAGGCTAGTTAAGAAGACCTATAGGATGCTGGGCTTCAGTAATAGTGGGATTAAGTTCAAGAGTAGAGATGCCATGTTGCAACTCCTCAAAACTATGGAGAGGATGCTGAAGAGATCTACCAGGATGTTGAATGGATTGGCAAACCAGTCTTCTGAGGCAAGGTTAGCCGAGCTGGGACTTTTCTCTTTGGAGCATAGAAGGATGAGAGGGGACTTGATAGAGGGCTACAAGATTATGAGAGGCATAGATAGGGTAGATAATCAGTACCTGTTTCCCAGGGCACGAATAGGAAACACCAGCGGGCATATGTACAAAGTTAAGGGAGGGAAGTTTAGGGGAGACATTAGGGGTAATTTTTTTACTTAGAGGGTCTTGGGTACCTGGAATGACTTGCCAGGGATGGTGATCGAGACTGAAACATTAGGGGAATTTAAGAGCTTCTTGGACAGGCACATAGATGAAAGAAATATGCAGGGTTATGGAGTAGTGTGGGTTTAGTATGAAAGCAGACACATACAACAACTCACACATACACACAACTCATGCGTGTGCACACAGCTACACCCACACACACTCACCCCCACTCACACAGCTGGTCACACACACTTACAAACTAACAGACACACCTACAAACACACGCCCACACACACATGCACACACACACACATGCACACACACACACATACATACACACACAAACACACACACACACACACACACACACACACACACACACACAAACACACACACACACACACACAACACAAACACGCAAACACAGAAATACAGAGGCACACAGATATATAGAGGCATGCAAAAGTTTGGGCAGCCCTGATCATAATTTTTGTTACTGGGAATAGTTAAGCGAGTAAAAGATGACTTGATTTCCAAAAGGCATAAATTATGTAGGTGACACATTTCTTTAATATTTTAAGCAAAATTACTTTTTTTCTTATTTCCATCTCTTACAGTTTGAAAATAACAACAAAAAAGAAAAGGGCCTTTAGCTAAAGTTTGGGACCCCTGCATGGTCAGTACTTAGTAACACACCCTTTGGCAAGTATCACAGCTTGTAAACGCTTTCCGTAGCCAGCTACTGTTTTTCAATACTTATTTGAGATATTTTCGCCAATTCTTCCTTCCAAACGTCTTCTAGTTCTGTACGATTCCTTGGCCGTCTTGCATGCACTTCTCTTTTGAGGTCTATCCACGGATTTTCGATGATGGTTTAGTCGGGAGACTGTGAGGGCCATGGCAAAACTTTCAGCTTGCTCCTCTTGAGGTATTCCATTGGGGATTTTTGAGGTCTATTTAGGATCATTATGCTGCTGTAGAAGCCATCCTCTTTTCATCTTCAGCTTTGTTACATATGGTATGATGTTTGTTTCCAGAATTTGCTTCTATTTAATTGTATTCATTCTTCCCTTTACCATTAAAATGTTCCCCGTGTCACTGGATACAACACAAGCACAAAGCATAATCGATCCACCCCCGTGCTTAACAGTTGGAGAGGTGTTCTTTTCATGAAATTCTGCACACTTTTTTCTCCAAACATACCTTTGCTCATTGCGGCCAAGATGTTCGATTTTAACTTCATCAATCCACAGGGCTTGTTTCCAAAATGTAGAAAGCTTGTTTAGATGTTCATGTGTAAACTTCTTACGCTGAATTTCATGGTGAGGACGCAGGAAAGCCTTTTTTCTGATGGCTCTTCCATGAAGGTCATGTTTGCGCAGGTGTCGCTGCACAGTAGAACAGTGCACCACCACTCCAGAGTCTGCTGAATGTTCCTGAAGGTCTTTTGCAGTCAAACAAGGAATCATGATCTAGCAATCCTACCAGCAGTTTACTCGGAAAGTTTTCCTGGTCTTCCAGACCTCAATTTGATCTCCAACGTTCCTGTTAACTGCCATTTCTTAATTACATTTTCAACTGAGGAAACTGTTATTACACTTTGCTATCTTCTTATAGCCTTCTCCTGCTTTGTGGGCATCATTTACTTTAATTTTCGGAGTGCTAGGCAGCTGCTTAGAGGAGCCCATGGATGCTGATTGTTGGGACAAGGTTTGAGGAAGCAGGGTATTTATAAAGCTTTGAAATTTGCATTACCGGGTTTTTCTTAACGATGAATGTGAACAAGCTATTGCCCTTACAAGCTAATTTGGAGACCTTGGTAAAAGTTGCCTGAGAACTCAAATCTCTTGGGGGTCCTAAACTTCTTCATGCTGCTCCCTTAATTTTTTTCACTCTAATATTGTACAAAACAAAAATAATACACTAATCTTTCTTAAAATGATGAAAAGAATGTGTCAATTTTAACTTTATGACTCTTGGAGATCACTTAATGCTCTACCCACTTAACAATTCAGAGTAGCCGGAATTTTGACCTGGGTTGCACAATCATTTGCAATCCTCTGCAAGTACTCACACATAAACACCACTCATGCTCGCACACACAGATACACCCAAACCCCACATACACAGACAGTCATACGCACTCAGAAACTAACAGACACGGATATACATAGATGCACACACATAAGCAGAAGACGTGCGTACACACAGATGTACACACACACACACACACACACACACACACACACACACACACACACACACACACACACACACACACACACACACACACATACTTTGTTTTCCACCTCCCCAGATTTCCGACGTGCTCTTTCACACACGGAATTATGTATTTTAAATATACGGATCCACCACGGGACCAATAAGTCTGATGGCCATTCGTTCGGTTCAGTGGGAGAAGGTGTTGTTCGACGAGCCCCGAAATTATATGATTGGAACTAACTCACTGAAGAAATTGATCGGTGTAGTCGAAATGAAAAACTTTAGTCATGACAACAAACAGATATGTTCTTGGATACCGTCCCGGTATAATTCCCTAAACATAAACTCTATTAGGAGTTTATGTTGTGGAGATGATTAACGGTCGGCGATCCAATACATTTTCGCAAGATACAATAATAAAATTTACTTATATATATTGTGGCCGACAAATAGTTCCTTCGAATCACATATTTACAGTGAAAGAACGTTTAATTGATAAGACACATGATGGTTCAGTCACATTTGCTACGTCAAACTAACACCCACACTGTTCTAAAAATTAAGTCAGTAAATTAATCCCAGTCTGTCACCACTGGGACTGCACTTGTCTGAAATAACCGGTTTTTAAATAAATATTAAATCTTGTTTTTAAGTCCTGTAATCAGTCCCTGTGGAATCGCCAAATGATATTTAAAAAAAAAAACCTTAGGCATGTGGTACCACATTTCTTTCCGAGAGATCGCCTGCTGCACAGGAGCATAAATCACTGAACAGAGAAAATGCCTACTATGTTAGATAGTTACGAGAGTGTGGAGAAAATATTGTTCGTGTTCATTGCTGTCATTGGGGTTCCTGGTAAGTGAGCAGAGAAAAACATAATTGCAGTCTGTTACTCTGTGTCAACCAGTTAATGATCATTTTACAAGCATTCAAAATGTGAGAGATATAGATGCTGCCGATCCAATATACTAACTTTTCATATTTAATATCAAACTAACCTCCTGTCTCCCCTATAACTGACGGGATTGACACGTACGTTGCTCTTGTGTTTTATGCCATCTTGTCTAGAATTTTCTCTGTGTTGGGCAACGGGAAGCTCTACCGGAAGGGCTGACTGGAACAGATTGAACGTAATTTTTCAGAGTGTTATCCGTGCTAGGGACAGGCAACTCTCTTGGAAGGTGCGACTGGGTGGAGATTAGATCCTGAAGCTCACTATTTCTGAGATATTTAGTGCACCCCTGCTCCTCTGTTTCACGCCTGGCTGCGTAGTCTGCCACACATGGATCCAATACCTGTTAGTCAACGATTGGGTCTGATCACTTGAACCAGTGTCCATGGATCTACGGTCGTGTGCTGCAGAATTGAATCGTTGATCCGTTGACGCAGCCATTCTGTTTCTGGTTACTAAGTATTTCATGTTTTCCCTCTGAATCCGTCGGATGTTGGGTGAGCGCATCGTCCTGAAGTAGGGCGAAAACCCAACAAGAGAGTTTCCTCAATCCCATGAATGCTACCTGACATGCCGAGTTCCTCGAGTATTTTGTGTATCTGTTGCTCCCCTCTGTATCCGTTCTCAACCCCATCAGATGTTCCATTTCCAGAGGCCTGATCAGTCTCAGGTAAACCAGTGGAACCGACCCAATCAGCTCAAGTCGTTGTTGTTCAGTCAGCTCGTTTTCATCGCCTGATCTCCACCCTGAAGATGTCCGAAGTCTCTCTGATGTTAGATTAGCAGCCGCATACCGGCTCCGGCACGCCCGATCTTTAGCTGAAACCCTATCCGATGTAATTCCTCGGAGAACGTGATCAGTAATGCGCAGTGTCTGTTTCATTATTTCCCTCTCTACCAGTGAATTTAGTGGCGATGGTGATCCTGTCCCGGGGGAAGTGCGGCCTCTCTACCTGCACCACTCGCTACCTGGTGGCCATGGCAGCTGCGGATCTACTCACAATTGTCACCGAGGTCATTTTGTATCAAATCAATGTGTATTTCTTCCCGTGGACTTTTCTGGACATCACCCCTGTGTGCAATGTTATTGGTGTACTGAGGTTCACAGTCACAGATTGTTCAGTCTGGTTCACCGTCACTTTCACCGTTGATCGGTTTGTCGCTATTTGCTGCCCGAGGTTGAAAACAAAATATTGCACCGGGAATACGGCGGCTGTGATTCTTACAACAACGGCTGCGCTGTTCTGTTTGAAAAATGTTCCCCGATACTTCACGCGGGAACCCTGGGTGATCATTAACAATGTACCATGGTTCTGCATTATCATCAGCAATTATTTCACTGACCCCGTGTGGGTTGGATATGACTGGATCGATACGATTTTAACACCATTCCTCCCTTTTGCTGGGGTGCTGCTGCTCAACGCTCTGACTGTCAGGCACATTTTACTGGCCAGTCGAGTCCGTAAAGGGTTGAAGGCTCAGAGTAACGGGAAGATCCGCAGTGACCCGGAGATGGAGAGCCGGAGGAGGTCTGTGGTTTTACTCTTCACCCTCTCCGGCAGCTTCATCCTCCTGTGGATGACACTGGTTGTAAATGTCATATATTATCAGGTCTCAGGCATAGGATCCGATTTCAATGATTCTGAATTGATCTTTCACTATGTCGCGTTTTTGCTGAGGGATTTCAGCTGCTGCACGAACACATTTATATATGCGGTGACTCAGTCAAAATTCAGGGAGCAGGTAATCAGTGCCGTCAAATATCCGGTAACCTCTGTGCTTCTGCTTATCAATAAAGCTGCGTCCTGAAGAAAAGCCAGAGTGATTCGGGGCTCCAGCTTCTCATATTCAGAACCCAATCTCCCAGCCGTTATTCCGGGCGGATTTTCTCACCGCTCAGCAGCTCCAGAACATTCTGATCAAGTGTTGTGTAGTCTGTGGGAACACCATTCAGGCAAATTAGTATGTTGCAGTTCCCGCCAGATGCTAGTCAAATAACTGTTCCAGAATGCCGCCCACTCATTGCTCTGTGGCCTTGTTCAACGTTTCCGTTCACGCGCACCATCCTTACCGTCTTAAGTAACGGGGGAAGGGTAATACTTGGAAATACAGACGTCAAGTGTTGGGAAATTACTGGAGAGGATTTGAAGGGATGGAATGCAATCTTACCGAAGAACACACGCACAAGCAGGCCGTCTCGCTCTTGAAATCCCTGCCGAACTATTTTCTGTCTAGCACTGGGGGCATATCATTTCATTCCCCAACCATCCTTGTACCTATCCAATCGTCCCGTAAATATTGCAAAGATACCTGTATCTACCACGTCTCCAGCAACTCATTAAACACTCACAGCCCGTTCTGAGTGAAGAAGTCCCCTCTCATGCTTTCCTTCACCATTTAATTTCACCCAGTCGGAGGGGGGAAAGCCTCTGTTTCGGTGAGACGGAGCATGTTGATTCTTTCTCTCTAACTCGGGTCCTCAGCCCTGAGCACATAATTAATAACATTGACTGCAATATTTCAAGTATCTGTCAAGTGCAGAGATGACCCGATCTGCACATAATACTCTAACTTTTTCTCTAACAAGCGTTTTTTTTTTACGATTTCAACATTATATCTCAATTGTGCTGTTCAATACTTCGATTAAAAGAAAAAAAAAACAGTGTATATCTGACTGCTGGAAAATGATGTGGGGAGGTAGTAATGCGGAACAAAGGAATGACGGATCAATATTTTACATCAGTCTTCGCAGAGGAAGGCAGTAGCAATATGGCAGAAAGTCGGAAGTGTATGCGGCGGAAGTGTGCCTTTGCCATTACCAGGGGGAGGGATTTTCGGAAAATGAAAGATCGGAATGTAGATAAATCAGCTGGGCCAGATGGTGTATACCGCAGGGTTCTAAAAGCGGTGACAAAGCAGATTGTGGAGGCATTAGTGATGATCTTTCAAGAGTCAGGATGGCTGTGGTTGAGAAAGAAAGTCCAGCACGGCACATACGCAATGTTGAGCTTGTTAATCTCTTGTAAAGGTGGATATGGGAATGATCCGGACGGCAAGGTGAGACAAATTCCGAAGAGAATTCATAGGTACATTACGAGTTAAAGGAACGTTCGGGAGAAAATAGGTGCTATTAAAGTTCAGTATGACCAACGGTAATTTATTTTGTGGTTAATGAACTTGTAGACAAGAGAAGAAAATCTCCTGAACTGTAGATACACAAGTATTCTGAAGATTGCCTTGGGCTGCTGGAAGGTTATACGCCGGCTGGTGGCGTAGTGGCATCCGAACCGGACTTCGGAGCGAAGGCTCTCAAGTTCGAATCCAGCCGGCCAAGATGAGCAATCACCAAAGTGATTGGTGCAAAAAGCTTTCAATGTCGGCGCCCCGACAACTCCACCAGGAATTCACACACACACACACACACACACACACACAAAGAAGTGCGTAATCGGCAGTGTAACTCTGAGCAGCAGACAATTCCATTGCGAATGGAAGCATAATGAGTCATCAGGGTAGACAGGAGCACATTCGAAGGACAAGCAAGACAATTGGATTAAACTTCATTTACCTCCATGTAAGCGTAAGGCAGATGCGGCTGAGTAGAGGACTACGGTGGGAAGCTTTGTCACATGGTGTGAGCAGAATCATCTTCATCTTAATGTGAAAAGGAGCTGGTGGTGGACCTGAGGAGGGCTAAGACACCGTGGAGCCCTGTTTCCATCCAAGGGGTCAGTGTGAACATAGTGGAGGATTGCAATTACCTGGATACGAATTAACAATAAACTAGACTGGTCAAAGAACACTGAGGCTGTGTATAAGAGCCGTCTCTACTTCCTGAGGAGACTGAGGTCCATTAATGGATGCTGAGGATGTTCTACGCGTCTGGGGTGCCCAGTGCTATCATGTTTGCTGTTGTGTGCTGGGGCAGCAGGCTGAGAGTAGCAGACACCAACAGAATCAACAAACTCATTCGTAAGGCCAGTGATATTCTGTGGGTGGAACTGGTCTCTCTGACGGTTATGTGTGAAAAGAGGATGCTGTCCAAGTTGCATACCATCTTGGACAATGTCTCCCATCCACTCCATAATGTACTGGTTAGGCACAGGAGTACATTCAGCCAGAGCCTCATTCCACCGAGATGTAACACTGAGCGTCATAGGAAGTCATTCCGGCCTGTGGTCATCAAACTTTACAACTCCTCCCCCGGAGTATCAGACACCCTGAGCCAATTGGCTAGTCCTGGACTAATTTCCACGGCATAATTTACTAATTATTATTTAATTATTTATGTTTGTTATATTGCTGTGTTTCTACACTATTCTTGGTTGGTGCGACTGTAACGAAACCCAATTTCCCTCGAGATCAATAAAGTATGTCTGTCTGTCAGTCTGTCTGTCTGCGACGAGTAAGATGGATGAAGTCAAGTCTGACTGACTCTGCGACTGCAGGATCACTTCTTTTCATGTTATAGGTCTATGATTTATATGCAATCATCAATTTATCTGTGGCTTCATTTGAAAGCAATTCAAAAGTAGGTGGAGAATCCGTTAGTGTTGAGGATGTGAAACATATGCAGAAGGAGCTAGACAGTTTTGGAGACTAGGCAAAAATGGCGAATATGGTGTGGGGAAGTATATGGTCATGCATTTTGATATAAGCATTAATAGACTGGAACATTTTGAAGTGGGCGAAGATTCTAAAATCAGATTTACACAGTAATTTGAGATTACTCTTGCAGGATTTCTAAAGATTAACCGGCAATTTGAGTAGGTTGTAAGAAAAGCAAACCAATGTTGGGATTTAGTACAACCCGAAAAAATATGCAAAAGTAAGATCAATTCAGAGGTACAATAAGGCATTGGTTTGACCAGTATATGAGTATTGTGAGGAGTTGTGTGTCCCTTATCTGAGAAAAGATGTGTGGCATTGGAGAGGGTCCAAATGATATTGAAGATAATGATTTCAGAAATAAAAAGGGTTTAAGGAGTGATTGTTGTCTTGGCCCTGTGCTCGTTGGTGTTCAGAAGAACAGAGGTATCTTATTGAAACCTGTTCAATATGGAAAAGCCTAGACAGAGTGAATGTGTAGAGGATGTTTCACAAAGTGGAGGTGGATAACCGGAAGGCCCACTCAGAATGGAGGGACAACCATTTTGAAATCAAAAGGAATTTCTTCAAATGTGGGTAGTGAAAGTGCAGTTCATTATCCAGCACCCTAGTTTCTTTGGCTAAATAAATCCAGGAAAGACTCTCTCAAGTCCCGCAAACCCATGAGTTTGAGAAGGCGCGTCCCACCCCAAACCCCGGTTCGTGAGGATGCTGTGTAATTTGCTACTCTGATACAAACTGGTGCCACAAAATAACACACAGTATACTGCATATGATTAAGGAATTATATTTGTGAATCCTAACTTAGCTAAAGGCCTAGTAAAGATTGACAAAAGAAAAGGGACCATTCTAACTAAACAGTCAAATGGGATTAGTTGAAGCTGATCTCGAATTTCTCAGACTCACGCGCGCTGGGCCCCGGGTCAGCGTGCACGCAGACAAGACCTTCCGAACGTCGCTCGCAATCCATCCCGAACGAACGGGTCTCCCACCGGATCGTATGTTCCGACCGGTTCTCCCCACCTTCTCTCTTTATCTCCCTCTTTTACCTCTTGTAAATCCCACAAGTACCTCTTGACATGTTCTGTCAGTTCCCCGTCTGAACTGCCCATTCATGGATCCAGTCGGGCTCCAACTCCTCAGCGTGGATGATTTGAAGCTGCCCCTGGATACCCTCTTGCATGTGTAGCCGACAGAGTCACCAGAGGATCCCTGTCATCTTGCAGCCACACAAGGATCAGTCGACAATGCTGCCTTGGATCTCTTCTGTCCTCTCTGAACAATTGCAACGAAGATGACAAAATAAAACTCCATCTACAAGTTATTTTTACCTTCTGTACTGAAGCGTCTCTTCGCTAAAACCGCGAAGAACAAGAAACCACGAAAATGTCCACTCTCTGTCCGAACTATCTCTTCAGTGGCAATGATTTTATCGAGGTCCTCACTTCCCAATTCGCATAACATCATTCATTGGATATTCGATGTGTCCTCCATCGTGACGACCGACACAAAATGCCTCAGTGAATCCTCAGCATAAGCCTATGACCCAACGTCAATTTCCCCTTCCTGTCTTTCAAGGGACCCATGTTGACTTTATCCACTATCCTCCGCTTTATAAAGTTATACAAACTCCAAAAAAACAAAAAAATACCGCTAGGTGCCGCTGCCTTTAATACTTGATCAACGAACCAGAGTAAAATACTTAATCTCAGACTTCTGAGCTCTCCGATTAGTAATTAGTCCAGGCTCGGCAGTGCAAAGCAATTTTGGGCGACTGAGTGAATCCATTCCCACACTCCGAGGAGGTGAACGGTCTCACCCAGCGTGAACTCGGCGGTATCTGCTCAGTTGAGATGACTGGGTGAATCTCTTTCAACGTGCAGAACATATATGCAGCCTCTCCCAAGTGTGAACCAGCTGGTGTCTCTGAAGCGTAGATGTGTGTCTTCAGACAGTCTGAGCCGGTCAATATCCCCTCACTGTTTCAAACAGTTTATTGTGAGAGTCGATGAGATGAGTGTTTGAATCGGTTCCCACAGTCTGAGCATATAGACGGTTACTCCACAATGTGAACTCAATTTCTAGCGAGGTGACTGATTGAAACACTTCACGAACTCCGACCTGCTGAAGAGCTTCTCCTCAGTGTAAACTCGCTGGTGTCTCCGCAGTGGCGATGATACACTTGTTCCCGCCCCACAACCTGAGGAGGTGTTCAGTCTGTCACCGTTGTGAACTAACTGGAGTGTCTGGAGATGAGGTGGCCACGAGAATCGCTTTCCACAGTCAAAGCAAACCGATTCCTGTTGTGAACTCGGTGCTACTTCAGAGGAATGAATGCATAAATGAATTCTCTGCCGCTTTCAGAGCAGCGGAAAGGTTTCTCCATAGTATGAACTATATAACAATGACAGCACGGAAACAGACCATCTCGGCCCTTCTAGTTCGTGCCGAATGCTTACTCGCATCTAGTCCCACCGACCTGCACCCAGCCCATAACCTTCACTTCCTTTCCTCTCCATATGCCTATTCATTTTTTAAAAGACAATATCGAACTTGCCTCTACCACTTCCACTGGAAGTTTGTTCCACACAGCTACCACACTCTGAGTAAAGAAGTTCCCTCTAATGTTACCCCTAAAATTTTGCCCCTTCAATCTCAACTCATGTCCTCTTTTTTGAATCTCCCCTATTCTCAGTGGAAGAAGCCTATCCACGTCATCTCTATCTATCCCGCTCATAATTTTTAATACCTTTATCAAGTTCCCTCCTCAACCTTCTACGCTCCAAAGAATAAAGACCTAACTTGTCCAGCCTTTCTCTCTAACTTAGGTGCTGAAACCCAGGGAACATTCTAGTAAATCTGGTCCGTACTCTCTCTATTTTGTTGACATCTTTGCTATAATTCGGTGACCAGAACTGAACACAATACTCCAAATTTGGCCTCACCAATGCATTGTATAATTGTAATATTACATCCCAACTCCTATAGTCAATCACGAGGAAATCTGCAGATGCTGGAAATTCAAACAACACACACAAAATACTGGTTGAACACTGCTGGCCAGGCAGTATCTATAGGGCGAAGCGCTGTCGACGTTTCGGGCCGAGACCCTTCGTCAGAAAAGCAGTAGGTTTTGGATCGTAGAAACAGTGACGCTGTCTATATCGAAAGGATAATTTCAGATGGGAAGACATCCAGAAAGAATCCGGCTAACCTGGCTAAATTATGATCCCTCTCAACCTCATTCTCCAGCGCTCTCTCCCGTAACCTTTGAGAGTAAAGTGCCTCTGCGCTCCTGTCAGAAAAAGAGGAAATGTTCGCATTGTCATGGCGCGTTCGTTTCGAAAGATATTGAGTACCAGATAAGAAAGGGAAGGGTGTGTAAAACGGGTGTAAGAAGAAAGCAACAAATCATGGACACGGGGAGCATAGGAAATGCAGAAAAGTCTCCACAGAGAATTCCGGAGGCTGAAGGACAATTCTCAGTGCTTCTGGGGGCATATTAAGATCAAAAGGGGTGCAAGGGGTAAAATCGGTCCTCTTGAAAATCAGCGTTGTCAACTATGCGTAGAGCCGAAAGATCATAATTGGATATTTATTTGCAACTGTATGCATCTGTATCGGGGTTGCAGTGAACAGAGAAAAGGCGACCAAAGCTGCCGGCGGGATCTGGGCCATTTGAGAAAAAAAATGGGTGGGTAATGAATAAACATAGCGGTAGATGAATGGCTGATTGATGGTAGTACTGGCCGTTCAGCTTTCTGGGTTATTTCTACTTGAATAGAGCTGAAACGGACGAGAGCAACATTATAGATTGCGGAGAAAATCACGGTAGTCCGTAGGAAGTACGTCTATCACAAAAAAAGAAAAAGACGAAAAATCCAACGTCGACCTCTAGAAAAATTTGAAATACGAAATGGGTGATCAAGATGAGGGGATAACACAACAGGACATCCCGTCGTTAGCAGGAAGTAGAGGTGGAAATACGTAGGCAATTCAGAGAAAGGTGTACGAATGATAATAGAGAGTACAACTATATTTATATTTACCATCCCGAATACCGCCTGGAACTACCTAAACGACAACGATTTAGATCCGGTAAAATGTATTCTGTGCCGTCAGGGATAATTTGTAAAGTAAGACGAAGATGGAAGAGACTTTCAAGTAAAACCTAAATTGTGAGAACCCTAATATCGGTGGCAGATGGAAGGAACTCGCAAATGTTATCACAGCAAAGGACGCCGGGCAAGGGTGATGCTTTTAAAAGGACATCGGTGGTGGAATATTCACGTTAGACTAAAGAGCAGTGCTGGCAACATCGGGCCAGCGCTTTTGGCACTGGTCATTAAGGGCCTGGCGAGAGAAATTAAGGAGATATGTGCCCTATATTGGCAGATGGGATCAAGCCAGTTCTTTGATAAGGGACTTGATAGATCATTAACAGTGCAAAATGTGGCCATGAAATATTCCGTGTGTAAAAGATAAAATAAGAAAGAAGAAATTACTTTTACAGTACCATTCTAAATATGTATTTAGTGTTTTCGTAAGGCGTTTGAACAGTATTATCGTAATTTTATGTATTGCACTGCACTACTGCTGAAAAACAAATCCATGACCTGTGTTATTGATGATGACGCTGATTCTGACCTGGGTCTGCGATGTGGGATGAGTGAGTTCGGGGCAGGGAAAGGGATTTAATGGCTGGGAACAGGGGAAGGGAGAGGATAAGGAGCGTGAAGCATCGGCGATACATTATGTAATGATCAATAATTACATTCTTTGTAATCAAATGTCCTTGCCAGGTGTCTCAGGGCTGAGTGTGCCGGCAGTCACTTCAACACCCTCCATCGCCCCAGGCACTCCTCGTCTGCTACCTGTCCCACACCTCACCAATACTCCTTCCTCCCCTTTACCAACGTAATTTGGTCCCAACAGATTTACAAACTTGTTCTCCACTCCACGTTGACAAATACAAAGAGGTCAAATGCTACAGAAACAGCAAAACTGCCGCCCGGTGCGCTGCAAGGCGTGAAATCGAACAGCAGTGACTTTTGCACAGCACTATATATATATATCTGTATACTGCATAAATGGGGTAAATAGGTGATTTCATGATTGGGTGTAGAGTGTGGTTGTGAAATAAACACCGCTAGTAGGAAGGGTGATCTACGTGCAGAACTGCAGGAAATGATAGAAGTGTTAAATGAATACATCTTATCTAAATACAGTCGCGAGACGGACACAGTTTGTGAGTCACTGGAGGGGACTGTGCCATCTGAGGCATATCCACATTTGAATGAATGAAGTTTTGGACCTTTTCATTATTATCCTCGGATCCAGGACATCAGTCTCTTCGGATATTATGGGAAACAAGAGCAGAGAATGTTATGACCTCGGCAGAGAACTCCTTATCAAAAGTTAATGTTTCTAAAGTCCGGGAGGTAGATAATATTATGTGGTCATATAACGGAAGGAAAGATACGCCAGGCTAGATGAGCTTCTCAACGGTGGAGATACAGCTAATGGGTGGGCTTCAGATGGGCAGGATTTACCTGCAGACAAGTAATGTCGCCGGCAGGGGTTCAGTGTGACTGATTAGGCAACGGAGTGACAGGCGAAATAAAGCATAGGAAATGTGGGTATGCACTTTGGAACGAACGACTGATACGTAGGAAGTTTGTCAATGGGGGAAAAGTCAGAAAGAAGAGATGCATATTGAGTTATGGGTCCTTGTTCTGGATTTCCTGCAAGTTAATTCGTTGGTAACGAAGACCAATGCAATGCGGACACTCATGTCAAGAAGACTCGAAATCGATGCTACAGAAGCCACTGGGTGTAGCTAACGGTTTCTGGGAGAAGGAAAGAGTTTGGAGTTGTGGAACTGATCACTCGAGAAAGAGAGGTGGAAGAGCTCGAAGGAACGAATATTCCTATATCCTGTGTTTTAATGGTCTTATCCCATGTAGTCCGACCGTCTGAATTAACCATCTGACCCTCGCTCAAAGCCTTACTAAAGTGCCCATTGGCTGATTCTGTGTTGAATTCATTGAGATACATTGAAACTCAGGAAGTGAGAAATCAAAGCGCCTTCCTCATAGTTTCTTGCAAGATAATTCAGAAACAGACTTTCTGCAGATGATATTTAGACATTGTTGAGACTTTCCCTGTGCAGGAGAGGACATCACAAAGTTGACACCAACTCACTGAACAGAGGTACACTCACAATTGAGGTTAAGATATCTGTCTATTTATGTGCTGACTGCTTATAGCGTTTAGAAGGATGTAATCAGCTAAATTCCTGCGGCGCTGCCTACCTCACTGTGAGTACGGGCCAGGCAAGATCTGATCTCCGGGCTGCTCCGTGTGAATATGCCGACCTCCTTAATAACGCAGTATTTCCGCTAGATGCTCCGTTTCCTTTCTGTCAACGAGAAGAAACGGCTTTGTAGGTCACCTGACCAATGGCCAATCACGCTAGGCTGCGGGATTCATTGTCGAAAGGGGTGTGGCGGGGCAAGAGCGGGAAAATGGTGAAAAAAATAGGAGGCAGTGTGAGGTTAATCATCGGTTGGGCTGCCCTTCGGGGGCTGCGGGCGACGAAAGTCTGTGCCCGTGAGGTGCCTCTTTCGGGCTCGAATCTAATTCTTCCCGATGCCACGTTCTCCGATTACCGCATATCCTGTATTTTCATGAAGGAAAAAACCGCAACCACCTCTGAGATGAAGTTGAACATTTTGTTTATTAATTAGTTGAATAATTAACGAGAGTGGATATTTCGCTGCACTGATGAACTGCTCTCTGAACTTGGACTGAGTTTCCCCGTAAAAAAAAGTGTTTGTGCAGCAACTTAATATCATTAGCATGTATCCGGAATGTTGAAATATTAATTCAGAATAACTTTAATTTTTTGGATCCACTCTGGCAATGGTGTAATAAAGGGATTCGGCAAAATCCACTGACCACAGGATGATGAAGCATCCAGAGATGGTGAGAAGTAAGATCACAGACCTCCTCCTGCTCTTCATCTCCGTGTCACTGCGGTTCTCCGCTTTGCTCTGATCCCTCAGCCCCTTTCGGACCCAACTAATCAGTAAAATGTGTCTGACTGTCAGAGCATTCAAAAGTACTATTAACACGGCGTTAAAGTGATCGAAACCCATCTAAATCCCTTCCACCCGGGATCTGTATAGTTACCGGGTTTTGGAATCCAGTGCCAGGGAATATCGTCAATCACTTTCACTGGATGAGATACAAAGAAGAAGGGGACATTTTTAAAGCAGAATAGAACGCCGGTTGTTGTCAGAACCACAGACGAAGTTTTCCCGGTGCAATACTTTGCTTTCAGCTTCTGACAACAGATGGCGACAAACCGGTCAAACGTAAAAGTGACAGTGACCCAGTCAGAACAGTCGGTGGCTGCCTCAGCCAGGGCAGCGATAGCACTGCATACGGGGGTGATGTCCAGGAAAGTCCCGGGGAAGTAATAATAACTGGTCTGCCACAGTGTTACATCATATATGATGGTCAGTAGATCCGCTGTTGCCATGGCCACCAGATAGCGCGTTGTGCAGGTGGAGAGGCCGCACTTTCCCCGGGACAAGGTCGCAATCGTCATTAAATTCACTGGGGGAACAGCAAAAACAATGTTAAATACTGCCTTGCAGATCCATGGGTCTCAGGGTAGAGAGAAGCTGGAATGTTTTGTCGGCAATTTCCAGCTTCTCTCTGCTGTTCATATGGAATAACACCAAGACGCCTGTAAAACTGCTGATAGCGTTGCATTATCGCCGTTTACTCTTATAATTGCTTTGTCAGATGAAGCAAAGCATGAATTTGTGACATAAATGCCCAAAATTGAATCCATCTCCCAGATCTTCCACTCGAGATCTGTCTCAACTGCTAGTTTATTTTCAGCCGAGGCCTCGGAGTGAACTGCAAGGGAACTTCTAAACGGACACAGAGATTTATCACAATGTCTGCACCGCACTCACTGATACACCGGTATCACAACGCTCTCTGTAACTGAACGAGTCTAAAGACTGTACAGACAGACCAGCACATGTTCTTACCGGGAACACCAATAACGGCAATGATCATGTAATATACCTTCATCACACGGTAAACTGGTACCAGCATGTTGTGTGAGATTCAGCCTGTCTTCCAGTTGGGCGCAAGCTCGCTGAAGAAACTCTGAGCTGATGAATCTCCGCAGTCATTTATTTATATTCGCTCCAGAACACTGCATATTCAATACCGCACGAGGTAGACGTGTTTTCCAAAAGCCGGGGTAAAAAAAATACTCTTGATGTAATTCAAGTAAATTCCTAATTGTGTTGGGGTACGGATAGCTTGACACGAAGTTGCAAAATCTCAGAGACGAAGAAACGACAACCCGAGGAGTCAGTGAATGTTGTTGTGAAACACTCTCAGGCTCACCTCTCGGTTTCATGATTGTTATGGTTGATCTTATCCATTCCTAGGCTGCATGGACTTTGTCATCAACGACCAATGCTGCACTGTTGTTAGGACGCCCTGACTGACTCTGGGAATTCTCTCGGTTATAGTTCACGAAAATAGAAATATAAACAAGCATATGTTGTTTTTATGTTCCTGTAATATAGTGAAGAGCCGTAAGTTAAAGTGGTATCTAGGATTACGAAGATACTGGACGCATGCAAATCGTTAATCAAATTTACTGCAGCACACACAACATGCTGAAGTAGTCAACAGGTCAGGCAGCATCATTTGAAATGAATAAACAGTCGATGCTTCTGGCCGCGACCCTTATGCAAGTTAATTAAGGCTCCGTCGAGTAACAGAGATCCATCAACAGAAGTGTTTCCTGCTCCCCATTCTATTTTCCTAATTTCCCCACTCTGGCCATTTCTCCTCATTTTCCTACCATTTCCCCCTGATACCCCTCCTCCTTCTGCCAAACGTGGAACAATTCAGATAACAACTGTCAGTTTCCCCTTGAACACACACACACATACAAACACACACACACACACACACGCACACACACACATACAAAACACACACACACACAAACACACACACACACACACACACACACACACACACACACACACACACACACACACACACACACACACACACACACACACACACACACACACACACCCGCGCGCACAAGCATTCACTGGTATTCGCTCGTCCGCCTTCGTCTTTGAATCATTGAAGTCTTTGAAGTCTCGTTTGTTTCTATTTTGTTTCTTCGATTTTCCTCACTCCCTGTCACTCCATTCTCAATTCTACCCGCTCTCCGATTACTTTTCCCCTTTCCAGGTACTCACCACGTTGTCCGATTTCTTCCTCCCTTTTCTCCGAATCTATTCAAATCTCTGGACACCTCATTGCCACTTGTGCTGCGGTCCATTTCAGAATCTCTCGTATCTCTTGTCCTCCAGCTATATTTCTATCTCACACCCCTTTTCACTCTTCCCCTTTTCTCCTTCATGCCGGTGTCCATAACTACAGGAGCCCCGGTCTCCTGGTAGAGTCGTCGGGGCGCCGTGATAACAAGTTTTTGTACCGTTCGTTGTGTATTAGGCATCTGAAACCTGGAGGAGGTCGAGGTCAAGTAGCTTGCTCTACGCTCAACCCAGCACGTTGAGCCGGCTGGATGCGAACTCGGGACGTCTCGCCCCGAAGTTCTGCGCTGTTGCCACTACGCCATCAGCCAGTTAGCGCCACGCTATTACAGCTCGGTTCCTTCTACCACAGTGCAAAGACGAGGATGATTGGTCATTGTAAACTGTACCGTGATGAGGCTAAAGTTAAATCAATGGATTGCTGTCGGCGCGGCCAACAGGGTTGGAAGGATATATACTGCGTCGTATCTCGATGTAAATTATATTATCGCAGTTCAACGCTCGCCTGCAAGGTTTTTGTAACAAGGGCACAACTCCTTGTGAAATGGAAAATGAATGCTTCTTCTAACATTGTGAAATCAACGGTTAGGCACAACATGACATTGTGGCAGTCTGGAGCGTCAGGAAAACACGAAAGTGAGTCTTTAAAAAGCGGAGCAGGAGAGCGAATCTTCGCCTTCAAATTAGCGCGTTACCTGTTTCTTCAATTCAGGATCTAAGTAGATGTTGCATTTACATGTCGCTGGGACATTTGTGACTATCTAACCTCGAGCTTGCAAGGTCTGAATGTTTAACATATCTGTTAATGTCCAAAATAGTTTTGAGAGGTCGTGAATTGTTACATTGCAGAGATGGTGAAGTTGTTGGAGTTGAATCGAATGAAACTGCACGAGATGCTGTTGCGGAAGCAAACAAAGGCATGGCCTGCATTGAATTTGGTCGGCAACTGGCTGATGGGCATCAGTCAATTATTGAACGAGAAGATGCCCAATGTACGTGCAGATAAATGGGTGAGCATCAAGAAATTCATAAACATAATTTCAGCAAAATAGGGAGGTGTCAGAATGTTCAGGTATGGAGCCCATGTCTTAACGGAGCTGCTTATTGGTCTGACGATTGGTAGAGCAGGTTGGCTTATTTTCACGCTTCAATATTCAGATTACTATGGACTTGATTCTGCTCTGATAAAAAAAAAATTAATGGAAGTCAGTCTCCGCGCGCAGGATAAGTCAACGTAGAGGACTAAATTCTGAAGCTGGGGAGTGGTTGAAGCCTCACTGGGCAGAGAACACCTGTAAGTCATTTTAATAGTTTCCCGAATTAACACAGCTGAAAACTAATCCAATCCTCGATAGATAGCCAGATATTACTGAGATCGGAAATAATATCCTCGCTCATTTGCGGGCCCAGCCCTCGCCACCACAGATGAATTGACTGGAGCGGAGAGCAGTTCAGGACCAGACACACACATACAGTTCAGTATCACGAAAGAGCGAAGGTGGTGGACTGGGAGAGGAGAAGAGCTCACCAGGTTGGCCAATCGCAGAGAGTGTGGACCTCAGAGAATGCGAGTGCATTTTAATAAGAATTCCGCGACCACGTGCTGGTGGATGCAATTGGTACAGATCAGCCTTAAGCGGTCATGACCTTTCCATGACATAATAGTTTTCTGCATTTTTTTTCTGTCGAAGTCGTTTGCCATCGGCTTCCTCTGGGCTGTGACTTCAGAAGAGGAGTCAACCGATCCACAATCAATATACTTCAGAGATGTTCTGCCTGTCGTCGCTGGTCACATAACCAGGACTTTTGATATGCAGCAGCTGCTCAAACGACCATCATGTTCCCATTTGTCACGTGACTCTGACCGGGGGCTAAGCGCGCACTACACCGTGTCCAAGGGTGACCTGCAGGCTAGTGGACGGAAGGAGCGCCTTCCACATCCTTTAGCAGATATGTATCCCCTCCCTGCTGTCCTAACACAGCACAAAATGAACGAACGATAGATCAGAATCAATTACATTACCACTGATATATACCGTTCTTTTATTGCTTTAGAGCAGATGTACTGTGACAAACATAAAACTGAAAGTATAAGCTGCAGAAATAATTAAGTAAGTAGCTTAGAAAAAATAATACAAATGAGAGTGCCCGTAGTTCATCGAACGTTCAGTATTTCGTTGGCGGAGGGGAAGAATCTTAAAATAGTGAATGTGAGTTTTCGTGTCTCCGTCCGCTTTCTGGAATGGTGGCAATGAGAACGGGAATGTCCTGACCGATGCGGACTCACGAGGAAGATACTTGAGTATTCCATGAGCTTTCCATTATATTGAGAGGGAGGACGAGATGGAAGGTTGTTTCGGATGGGACATTGCGTTACGCAGCTGTCACTTGCCACAATGTGTCACTATGCTTATTCTAACGTCAGTAATATTTTATAATATATAACATATTTATACATCATACTGTAATCACGAAGTATATTACTCATATATCATAGTCTACCATTTCTTCGAAACCTCCCGCAATTCACTCAATGTATGATTAATGACGTCGCTCCGGCTTTATTCCATTTCCATTTCTTCATCTCTCCCTTCCTCCCTTTTACCACGCTCTCCTATCGTCGGCTAGCCATCGTTAGAATAGTGACAGTGGGACAGACAAACTGGCAAACGCACAAAAGGAAACAAACAGGTGCACACGCTCACACACAAACACACACACACACACACACACACACACACACACAAACACACACACAAACACACACACACATACACACACACACACACGCACACACACACACACACACGCACACACGCACACGCACACACACAGACACACACACACACACACACACACACACACACACACACACACACACACAGAGTTGAAGTCAGGGCACTTGTAAATGCCATAGCAGAGATGGATCCAGGTTCACTGGTCTGGAATGTGGCGTCTCCGGTCGTTTTTGGCACATTGGTCATGAGTCAAATTACTGAGTACAAGAGTTGAGATGCTATGGTCAAGTTGTATATGGCGCCGTTGAGGCACAATTTGGAGTACAGTTTACATTTCCTTTCGGCTGCCTACAGAAGACATAGCAATACGATGGTGAGCAGAGAAATTTTATCGGAATGAGCAGGACCTTGAGTCCCCGGCTTAAAGGATACGTTGAATATGTTCTGAATTCATTCACAGCAGTGCAGGAGAATGAGGGGTGATTTAAGCGAGATATGTAAATTTATGAAGGACATAGGCGGGGTCAATGCAAGCAGGATTTTTCATATTGCATTTACGTGAGGCTGAACGTGAAAGATGTAAGGTTTAAGGGCCCATGGTGGGGAACCTCCTCACTCGATGGCGTTGGGAGTGTGCAATGAGTTACAGGTGGGTGCCATTTCTGTTTCAACATGTACAAGTACATAAATGGGATGGACGGGAATATTCCGTTTACAGGTCAACTAATCCTTCAACACCGTTAGGTAGGCTCTAGGGTCGATTTTTTCCACAGTGTTTTGTGACTCTCTGATTCTAATGAACTTGAATTCATGCAGGCATCTCTAACCTGCACGTTCTGGGGCCAGCTTGCTGAAAATATATATTCTCACTTGCCGCTTTTTAGTGGATTTTTTTTCAATTACCGCCTCTTTTTTGTGATACTTTGACCTGCGAAACCCCTTATCTCTGCATCTTTACTCGGTACTGATCTGTGGTGAGACTTCGGATTTCGAAATACGAGGCAGAAAAGCGAGCACGAAAGCGCAGTGCCACGCAACTACTTTAAAGAAAGAAGTCAGAGGAGAGGCATAGGAACTCGAAGCAAGATTTAGCGAATCTATTGTCATTATACAAACAGTTTTATAGCTGGATTGTAAGGCTGTCAGATCAGCTTTCCGGGGTATCATTGACTTGATAGAAATAAACTGGAGGAGAGCTACGTTACTGTCTGGAGAGAAAATCAGGGTAGTTCCCAGGTAACACGTATATCACAGGGGGCGGAGGGACCAGCGTCGTCCTCTGGGAAGAGATTATTAACATGAAATGGGTAATCAAAAATGTTGGGAAAACACAATCGGCATTTTTTTTATTTAAGACAGACAGACAGATAGATAGATAGATAGATAGATAGATAGATAGATAGATAGATAGATAGATAGATAGATAGATAGATAGATAGATAGATAGATAGATAGATAGATAGATAGATAGATAGATAGATAGATAGATAGATAGATAGATAGATAGATAGATAGATTGATTGATTGATTGAGATACAGCACCAAATTGATGCATCGGGCGGCGCCACCCAGAAATCCCTTGATTTATTCGGAGCTGGACGGAGTGGTGGAAATATGTTGCGAAGTCACAGTTTGGATACAATCATAATATGGTGCAATGCTTGGTGAAATGATCTTCCCACAATTGCATGGGAATGTCGAAGTACCAACGATTGAGAATTGACAAAATGAGTTATGTGCCTCCAGGTAAGAAAACAGTTCCCTATAAAGTATAAGGTTCAAAACAGGACATTAGAAGGAGAAAGGATGGTCATTACTTGTAGACAGATAAAAATATAAAACGGAAAAATTCGTTTACAGTGTGTCACTGTAGGGAATAGACAGCGTTGCCTTCGTCGTCGTCGTTAGGTCGCACCTGGAATTTCCAGTTGGCGGACGATTTCCCTTCACGCCGCTCTGACATTTTGGGAAATCATGTTCGTGGCAGGTTACAGCAGTGGTTTGCCTTTGTCTTCTGCGGCGTGAGTTTAAAGAGATCACCAGCTCTTTGGATGACCAGGACGTCTAAGTGCATTGTCATGCATTAGAGCTCCACCAACGCCTGCTGGCCTGCCTTCTTGAAGGTTGGGTTCAACAGTTATTTTGTGGAGAACCAAAGCAGACGGTCGAACTGCTAAATGAAATACATCTAATTTATAAATGATCGTGAGACGCACATTATAGGGGCTATGCTATCTAAGAACATATCAACATTAGAATGGTCGAGTTTTGGGAATCATCGTGAATGTGCTCATATCTTGGCGATCTCTAAGCCTGGATGTTCTGGGAAGCAAGAGCAGAGACTATTAAGACTATTAGCAAAGTTCTTTTTACCCTCGCTATCAAAATATAATATAGCGAAATGTCGGGAGATAGCTAATGTTGCCCTGTTATGTAGGAAACAAAATCAGAGCTACCCCAGAGAACTACTGGATGATGAGCTTTACAACACTGAAGAGTCAGCTCACAGATGGGACACAGATAGGCAGCATTTACCTGCAGAGAAAAACAGTGTCGCCAGCAGGGGTCTATATTACGTTTGACAAAGGGGGCACGGAAGTTACAGGTGGGGATGTGCAGTATGTACTGTGGAAAGAAGGACTAATGCACAAAAAAGTTTCCAGTTGGCGAGAAAGTCATTAGTAATAGATACATATCTATTTATGAAT
The DNA here is from genome assembly GCF_030144855.1 of Hypanus sabinus. Taxonomy (NCBI): domain Eukaryota; kingdom Metazoa; phylum Chordata; class Chondrichthyes; order Myliobatiformes; family Dasyatidae; genus Hypanus; species Hypanus sabinus. The sequence continues at coordinate 174,007 of NW_026781595.1, read as the reverse complement.
CATACGTCTGGATTTCCTGATATCTATCTTGCAGATTAATTCAGTAGTAAAGAAGGCAAATGTAATGCTGACGTTGATTTGCAGAGGACTCGAATTTGATATCACAGGTGGTGTAGAGGCGAATCCATTGCGTATAGTTAAAAAAAGGAGATAAGTTTTTAATTGGAGAGTGGGTAACAATTTCTGGGGGAAATCAGGGGACTGGTGTTGATAAACAAGTAACCCAATAAAGAAAGGTGGGGGGAGTGGGTATCTTAATCAAACGAATGTCCCGATTCTGCTCCTATGTCCTTTGGACTAATAGGCATGTCCCATGCGAATGAGCCGTGTGAATTAATCATCTTGTCTTTGTCCAAAGCCTCTTTAACGTCGCATTTATTAACCGTCCTTGTTGCCTCTTAAGAACACCCCGCCATATGAGGGGAAAGGGGCCTTATTCACAACGACATGCATAGACCTACTGTAATTGATATTTGGACTCTGTGCAGGTATTCCCTGTGCAGTTCCACACGTCACGAATTTGATACTAACTCACTGGATCGAGGCACACTGTACAGAAAAGTCAGGGTCTCCGTACTTCTGGATGTTAAATGACGTACCGTTGTCGGAGGCTATCAGTTAAATCTTTTGGCTGCACTACACATTCAATCCAAGCATAGACCAGGCCCGATCTAATCTCCGGGCACTCACTTTCTCCTTTTCTGCTTGTAACGAAATAATTTCCTGTAAGATCTCCTTTGATCTCCGTCACAGCTAATCATCGGCTTTGTTCGTCAGTTGACCAATGAGCATTTAGCTTGTAGTTTCGCAGTGATGAGCGCAGACTATGTTGAAAAAGAAAGATGAAATAAAAGAGAGTGATGAGTTTAATAATTGGCAGGAGGTGGATGTCGCGCGCTGAGGGTGCCGAAGTGCCTGATCACGTGCTGTCCCTCCAGGGCTCTGAAACCAGTTTTATTCTGCCCGCTGCTACGATCTCCGATGACCGCCAGTTCTGTGGTGTCAAGATGGAAGCACGGCGACCGCCTCTGAGAGCCTAATTATTTTGTTTATCAATTATTTGAATAATTGATGTGAGCGCTGATGAATTGCTCTCTGAACGTGGACTGAGTTACCCCATAAATAAACGTATTTGTGCAGCAATTTAATATCAGCAGCATATATCCAGAGTGTTCAACTATATATTCTGAATCGTTGTAATTATTTGGATCCAACCCGGAGATGATGTAGTAAAGAAATTCGGCAACATACACCGACCACAGGAGGATGAAGCTGCCGGAGATGGTGAGAAGTAAGATCACAGACCTCCTCCTGCTCTCCATCTCCGGGTCACTGCGGTTCTCCGCCTTGTTCTGATCCCTCAGTCCCTTACGGACGCGACTGGTCACTAAAATGTGTCTGACTGTCAGAGCGTTGAACAGTAGTATTAATAGAAATGGTACTAATGGCTTCAGAATTATACAAAACCATCTATATCCGAGCCAACCGGGATCCGTATAGTAATCCGGCTTTCGAGTACAGTCCCAGGATATATTGTCAATCACTTTCACGGGATAAACTATGAAGAAATTGGGCACATTTTTGAAACAAAGCAGAATGCCAGCTGTTGTCAGAAACACAGCCGCAGTTTTCCCGGTGCAATACTTTGCTTTCCGCTTCTGACAACAGATGGCGACAAACCGATCAAATGTAAAAGTGACAGTGAACCAGACAGAACAGTCAGTGGCTGCAACTTTCAGGACAGAGATAACAGTGCATACGGGGGTGATGTCCAGGAATGTCCCTGGGAAATAATAATAACTGACCCGCCATAGTATGACATCAAAGACGATGGTTAGCAGATCCGCCGCTGCCATGGCCACCAGGTAGCGAGTAGTGCAGGTGGAGAGGCCGCACATTCCCCGGGACAGGATCGCCATCGCAACTAGATTCACTGGGGAACAGCAAAGGGAATGAGAGAATTACAGTCTCGCCACACGGTGGTCTCAAAATACGTGCATAACTCATGTCTGTAGTTTTAAGAACGGCATAGCGGGAATCGCAGATGCCGCAAACGGGATCATATTGAGTGAAATGGTATCATACTCGGCATTGCACCACTTGGCAGAGCGGCAGGGAATGAGGCTTGTCAACAGATTCCCGAAGGCACTTTGGAAAATTCAATTAAAAATAAACCACCCGGCGTGAGGTTTTTGTCTGATGTGTAAAGCCTCGACTCCTGGCAATACTCTGAGTGATAGCGATTGGCGTGTTCCTGTCTATGTTCTGGCACTCTCCCATAGAGAAACCCGGTCGTTCCGCCTCTGTCCATTTTGGAAGTAGGTTGATTTTCCTGTTTGCATGTCTTGGCCTCCTCCTCGTCACCCGCCCGCAGGGGCACCGATTATTTCGCTTCTTTGAAATACTTCAACTACACTTGGTCGGGCTTCCTTCACACTATGTCAAGATATCCGATCGGAAAGCTCGAATTTTCAGTTTAAAAGCTAATGTTAGACCGGCAGAATGTTTCAGCTATTTTACGGGTTAGTGCTGAAACGACACAATATATTTCCAATATAGAAAAAATAGGTACTTCCAAACATTGCCTCCTTTCGAGTTTGCTCCAAATTACTGCAGAAGTGCAGATGAAATTACTGCAACACATTCTGAATGTGTTAGTCCTCATTGTTCCAGAGCGGGATATCGCATGGACCTTACCCTGTCTGAACTCTGATGGACACCAGTGGGTTGCCTCTTAATTTCCTCTTCGCTTCACTATAACAGAGCGTAAAAGGAATCCCTGGTACACTAAAATGCGCACAAACCCCCATTTTCAAGGTTGAACTCCAGATGATTCGGAGTTTAGTTTAGTCTGGTTTTTGTACTGTGTCATTTAACACCATGTCATTTAACACCATGGTCTTGAAAATCGTTGTCTCAATTTTACTATGCACTGTACCAGCAGTTACGGTCGAAATAACAATAAAAGTGACTTGACTTGATTTGAACTTTAGACTAGAGCTGAGCCTTGAATTTCAGCCGGGTTTCGCTTCCCAAATTCCCTTCAGACTTCTAAGAATTTCTTAAAATGCGGTGCAATTCCGTTAAATTTGAAATTAAAGAATTTTGCTCTCTTGACACAGAATAACATTCCACATCTGTTTGAATTGCCGGTTTACTTTCAACACAGGCCACGGATTAAATAACAATGAAGCTTCTTATCGAACACAGTGCTTGTCACAATGTCTGCATCGCACTCACTGATACACCGGCATCACAACGCTGTCGGTATCTGATCGAGTCCAAAGACCGCGCACACAGACCAGCAAATATTAGTTCACATTTTTTCTTACCTGGAACACCAATAACGGCAATGATCATGTAGTATATCTTTCTCACGCTGTAAAATGTTCCAAGCATGCTGAGTGAGATTCAGCCTGTCTTCCAGCTGCCCGCGATCTCGCTGAAGAAACTCTGAGCTGATGAATCTTCACGGTCATTCATTTATATTCGCTCCAGCACACTGAATATTCAATACTGCACAAGGCTGACGTGTCTTTCAACAGCTGGGTAAAAATGAACATGACATAATTCGAGTAAAATCCCAATTGCAATGAGGTATGGATACCTTGACACGAAATTGCAAAATCTCAGAGCCAAAGAAATGACGATTCGAGAAGTCAGTGAAAGTTGTTGCGAAACTCTCTCAGGCTCAGTTCTTAGTTTCATCATCGTTCTAGTTGATGGTTTCCATTCCATGGCTCCATGACGTCGTCACCATGGACCAATGTTGTACTGTCATTGGGCTTCTCTGTTTCACTCGGGATATTGTCTCAGTATAGATCTTGCAATAGAAATGTAAAATAAAATATGTTGTTTGTACGTTCCTGTCAAATACTGAAGAGACTCAACCATCTGCAAACTGTTAATGAAATTAATAAACGGTTTGACAAACACCCTCGAGCAGACAATTTCAATTCCTATTCAACTCTCACTCCGAGATATCGGTTCATGGTTTCAGCTTCTGCCATAATGAGCCCACTGTCAAGTGGGACGAGCAATGCCTCAGTCCCGATCACCTCCAATCAAATCGCTTGAACGTCGACTTCTCTGACTTCTGATACTTTTCACTTCCCTATTTCTTCATCCCCATTTCTCTACTCTGCCCTTAGCCCTTCTCCTGCCCTGCCACTGAACGCCCCCCCCCCCCCCCGGTGCTTCCTCTCCTTGCCTTTCTCCCGTGATCCATTTTCCTCTCCTATTAGATTCTTCTTCAGCTCTGTGTCTTTTATACTTACCAACTTCCTAGCCTCTTATTTTCATTCCCCCACCACACCCACCTGGTGTCACGTGTCATCTTCTTGCTCGTCCTCCTACAATCAAAACATCTCCTGTCTTCTTCTGCTTTCCGATCCAGCACTGATGAAGGCCCTCGGCAGTCATTCATTGCCATTGACGTTGCGCGACCTGTCATGGAACTGAATTGAATCACCCCTCCCATCACAGACCAGATAATTCCGCGTCTTATCCCTTCCCTCTTTCCACTCAACCATTAATGACCTCAGTCTAAACCAACATCCCATCCCTCTGCACACCAATTACTGCAACATTATTACAAACAGGTTCTGTCCGCCCTCTGTACTTCGATTAATTTCTCCCGCCCCCTATCACCGCCTTCCTCTACACAACAAATACTGCAACATTATTACAAGCCTCAAACATGAGAAAATCTGCAGATTCTGGAATTCAGGGCAACACACACACAATACTGAAAGAACTCAGCAGGATAGGCAGTATCTTTGCGGACAAAAATAAACACAGTCAACGTTTCGGGACGAAACTCCTCGGCGGAACTGGAGAAAAAGTAGCTGAGGATTAGATTTGATGGTGTGGGTAGGACTGGGTGAAAAACCGAGCTACAGGTGAAACTTGGAAGGGGGATGATGAAGCAAAGAACTTGGTTTGACTGGCTATTTCGCTGCACTGATGAACTGCTCTCTGAACTTGGACTGAGTTACCCCATAAATAAACATTTTTGTGCAGTAACTTAATACCATCAGCATGATTCCAGAGTGTTGAAATATGCATTCCGAATCGTTGTAATTCTTTGGATCCAACCCGGCGATGATGTAGTAAAGAAATTCGGCAACATTCACCGACCACAAGAGGATGAAGCTGCCGCAGATGGAGAGAAGTGAGATCACAGACCTCCTCCTGCTCTCCATCTCCGGGTCACTGCGGTTCTGCGTCTTGCTCTGACCCCTCAGCCCCTTACGGTCGCGACTGGTCACTAAAATGTGTCTGACTGTCAGAGCGTTGAACAGTAGTATTAATAGAAATGGTACTAATGGCTTCAGAATTATATAAAACCATCTATATCCTAGCCAACCGGGATCCGTATAGTACTCCGGCTTTCGAGTACAGTCCGAGGATATATTGTCAATCACTTTCAATGGATAAACTATGAAGAAATTGGGCACATTTTTAAAACAAATCAGAATGCCAGCTGTTGTCAGAACCACAGCCGCAGTTTTCCCGGTGCAATACTTTGCTTTCCGCTTCTGACAACAGATGGCGACAAACCGATCAAATGTAAAAGTGACAGTGAACCAGACAGAACAGTCAGTGGCTGCAACTTTCAGGACAGAGATAACAGTGCATACGGGGGTGATGTCCAGGAATGTCCCTGGGAAATAATAATAACTGACCCGCCATAGTATGACATCAAAGACGATGGTTAGCAGATCCGCCGCTGCCATGGCCACCAGGTAGCGAGTAGTGCAGGTGGAGAGACCGCACATCCCCCGGGACAGGATCGCCATCGCAACTAGATTCACTGGGGAACAGCAAAGGGAATGAGGGAATTACAGTCTCGCCACACGGTGGTCTCAAATTACGTGCATAACTCATGTCTGTAGTTTTAAGAACGGCATAGCGGGAATCGCAGATGCCTCAAACGGGATCATATTGAGTGAAATGGTATCATACTCGGCATTGCACCACTTGGCAGAGCGGCAGGGAATGAGGCTTGTCAACAGATTCCCGAAGGCACTTTGGAAAATGCAATTAAAAATAAACATCCCGGCGTGAGGTTTTTGTCTGATGTGTAAAGCCTTGACTCCTGGCAATACTCTGAGTGATAGATATTGGCGTGTTCCTGTCTATGTTCTGGCACTCTCCCATAGAGAGAGCCGGTCGTTCCACCTCTGTCCATTTTGGAAGTAGATTGATTTTCCTGTTTGCATGTCTTGGCCTCCTCCTCGTCACCCGCCCGCAGGGGCACCGATTATTTCGCTTCTTTGAAGGCATTGCCTCCTTTCGAGTTTGCTCCAAATTACTGCAGAAGTATTCTGAATGTGTTAGTCCTCATTGTTCCAGAGCGGGATATCGCATGGACCTTACCCTGTCTGAACTCTGATGGACACCAGTGGGTTGCCTCTTAATTTCCTCTTCACTTCACTATAACAGAGCGTAAAAGGAAACCCTGGTACACTAAAATGCGCACAAACCCCCATTTGAAAGGTTGAACTCCAGATGATTCGGAGTCAAATTCACAACGAGTCTGTAGTCTCGTGCAGTTTTCTCTGTGCTGTTTTTTTTTACATAGTTTGGTCTAGTTTTTGTACTGTGTCATTTAACGTCATGGTCCTGAAAATCGTTGTTTCAATTTTACTATGCACTGTACCAGCAGTTATGGTCGAAATGGCAATAAAAGTGACTTGACTTGACTTGACTTGATTTGAACTTTAAACTAGAGCCTTGAATTTCAGCCGGGTTTCGCTTCCCAAATTCCCTTCAGACTTCTAAGAATTTCTTAAAACGCGGTGCAATTCCGTTAAATTTGAAATTAAATATTTTTTTTTCTTTTGACACGGAATAACACATCTGTTTGAATTGCCAGTTTACTTTCAAGGCAGGTCACGGATTCAATAACAAGAAAGTTTCTTATCGAACACAGTGCTTGTCACAATGTCTGCACCGCACTCACTGATACACCAGCATCACAACGCTGTCGGTATCTGATCGAGTCCAAAGACCGCGCACACAGACCAGCAAATATTAGTTCACATTTGTTCTTACCTGGAACACCAATAACGGCAATGATCATGTAGTATATCTTTCTCACGCTGTAAAATGTTCCAAGCATGCTGAATGAGATTCCGCCTGTCTTCCAGCTGCCCGCGATCTCGCTGAAGAAACTCTGAGCTGATGAATATCCATGGTCATTCTTTATACTCACTGCAGCACCACGGAATATTCAATACTACACAAGGATGACGTGTCTTCCAACAGCTGGGTAAAAATAAACATGATGACTTTCACGTCAAATCCCAATAGCGATGAGGTATGGATAGCTTGACACGAAATTGCAAAATCTCAGAGACAAAGAAATGACGATTCGAGAAGTCAGTGAAAGTTGTTGCGAAACTCTCTCAGTTTCTAACGTTCTAGTTGATGGTTTCCATTCCATGGCTCCATGACGTCGTCACCATGGACCAATGTTATACTGTCATTGGGCTTCTCTGTTTCACTCGGGATATTGTCTCGGTATAAATCTTGCAATAGAAATGTAAAATAAAATATGTTGTTTGTACGTTCCTGTAAAATACTGAAGAGCCTCAACCATCTGCAAGCTGTTAATGAAATTAATAAACGGTTTGACAAACACCCTCGAGCAGACAATTTCAATTCCTATCCAACTCTCACTCCGAGATATCGGTTCATGGTTTCAGCTTCTGCCATAATGAGCCCACTGTCAAGTGGGACGAGCAATGCCACGGTCCCGATCACCTCCAATCTAATCGCTTGAACGTCGACTTTTCTGACTTCCGATACTTTTCACTTCCCGATTTCTTCATCCCCATTTCTCTACTCTGCCCTTAGCCCTTCTCCCGCCCTGCCACTCAACTCCCCCAGTGCTTCTTCTCCTTGCCTTTCTCCCGTGATCCATTTTCCTCTCCTATGAGATTCTTCTTCAACCCTGTGTCTTTTATACAAAACAACTTCCCAGCCTCTTATTTTCATTCCCCCACCACACCCACCTGGTGTCACTTGCCATCTTCTTGCTCGTCCTCCTACAACCCAAACATCTCCTGTCTTCTTCTGCTTTCCGTTCCAGCACTGTTGAAGGCCCATGGTAGTCATTCATTGCCATTGACGTTGCGCGACCTGTCATGGAACTGAAGTGAATCACCCCTCCCATCACAGACCAGATAATTCCGCGTCCTATCCCTTCACTCCACCATTAATGATCTCAGTCTAAACCAACATCCCAACCCTCTGCACACCAATTACTGCAACATTATTACAAACAGGTTCTGTCCGCCCTCTGTACTTCGGTTAATTTCTCCCGCCCTCTGTACTTCGGTTAATTTCTCCCGCCCCCTATCACCGCCTTCCTCTACACAACAAATACTGCAACATTATTACAAACCTCAAACATGAGAAAATCTGCAGATTCTGGAATTCAGGGCAACACACACACAATACTGCAGGAACTCAGCAGGCTCGGCAGTGTCTTTGCGGACAAAAATAAACACAGTCAAAGTTTCGGGACGAAACCCCTCGGTAGAACTGGAGAAAAAAAGTAGCTGAGGATTAGATTTGAATGGTGTGGGAAGGACTGGGTGAATGTCACAGGAATGTGGTCATTGAGAGGTTAGCACACAACATAACCAGGCAAGGGTTACGCAAGTGATCCCATAGAATATTCCAAAATTCACTCCTGTTGATTATACGAAGTGACAGTGGCTTTTCCGTTAGGCACTACGTGTGGAGTATCAACCCACCTTGGTGGGCATAGGAGATTTCAAAGCAGCTGCGACAAGGCGAAGCTATAGCTTTCCTATAGCTATACTCTCTCTCTCTCTCTCTCTCTCTCTCTCTCTCTCTCTCTCTCTCTCTCTCTCTCTCTCTCTCTCTCTCTCTCTCTCTCTCTCTCTCTCTCTCTCTCTCTCACTCTCTCTCTCTCTCTCTCTCTCTCTCTCTCTCTCTCTCTCTGTCTCTCTAAGTCCACAGTCAGCAGTCTCAGCCTCTGACTGACGAATAAATAGTCTCACCAAACGATCGTAACAATAATAAGCGACAGGTAGCCTGACGTCTGTGGTTGAAAATATGTAGATTCCTTTATTAAAGATCTTCGGGGTATAAATGACAAACGGTCATACAAAATCCATCGAATGCTGCCACAGTTTCCTCAAGGGGAAATAAGCCTCGAAATCAGCAGTGGATGTTGTTTACTTGGATTTTCAGAAGGCTTTTGACAAGATGCCATGCATGAGGGAGCTGAACGACGAAACACTTTCGGTATTACAGAACGATGTTCTGATGGACAAGCATCCGTTAGTCTCGAGAGAACATGGATTTGCGCCGTGGAAAGTTTCCAGGGCACAGGCTGGGTTTTATTTTCAACAAGGAACTGGTAGCGGAGACGGAGACCCTACGTGGGATTATGATTATATAAAATGGTGTTTAGATTTATGCATTTTGATTTGTTTATTTGTGCCTGGTTAATCGGAGGATGTTGTCCTTGCTTTGATAAGTGATTGTGTGTTGCGTGTGTTGTGTGCGCTGCTGTGCTTTACACCCTGGGTCGGTGAAACCTTGTCTCTTTTGTCGGTGTGCATGTGTGCAGTTAAATGACAGTAAACTTGACTTGAGTTGAATAAGTGCTGGAGGAATTTAAGAGACACCAATCTCCGAAACAACAAAAAATGGACTGACTGAGCAAACGATGTCCAAACAAAACAAAGAGGAGGCGTCTCTATCCTCACCTAGACAGCCTGAGCCCAGGCCAGAATCAGGTCTGGACGAGGTTTTAATGTTAAATAAAAACACAAAATGCTGGCAGAACTCAGCAGGCCAGACAGCATCTGTGGGAGGAGGTAGTGACGACGTTTCGAGCCGAAACCCATCATCAGGAGTGAACTAACATGGGGTGATCGTAGGGGGGGGTGTAAGAAGTGGGGTGAGTGATGAAGTAGAGAGCTGGGAAGTGATAGGCTGAAGGGAAATGGCCTAGGGGAAAGTGGAGAATTATGGGAAATATAAGAGAAAGAAAGATAGGGCTAGGGGAAAGATTACAGTCGGGGGGGGGAGGTGTTGGGGAAGAGAGAGAACCAGACTAAACTTATAGATAGGTATGGGGTAAGGCTGGGGGTGGGGGGACAGGGTTATCAACGGTGGTCTGTGAGTTGAATGTTCTTGCCGGCAGGTAGGAGGCTACCTAGGCGGGCGATAAGATATTGCTCCATCAACCTGCGTGTGGCCTCATTGTTAATGGTTAATGTTTAAAGTTTCCATGTTAGCAGATGCTGCACGACAGAATCAAACACCCCGACCCCGCCTGATAACGCTCAGGCAACTGAAGCAGAGGGGCAGGAGGGGGACAGACGGCAAGACAAAGAACTATGCAAGGAAAGATGATCCCATTTTTAGGACCGCTTCTGAACGTCGAGGGATCTCAAAAAAGGGACATGACTATAATTTGTGTAAAGGAACAGGAAATGGGGGAGAAATAAAAAAAAAAGCAAATTCAGAACTCTTACAGCATAACGCATGAACTACTCGGACCCGTGCTTCAAAATTCATGGGAGTTAAACTGCACACAGTGTATAACTCTGCCTAATACTAACGCTACTCGACAACTTCATTCCACTCAGGCTGGGTGTGTAATATTTCCTTCTTCATCATTAAAACACAGTTTGACCTGCTTGCTCCGCCCGCTTTGGCTGAGTATGTCGTCCACGTGTTGCTTTCGCAGGCACCTCCCTCTCGATGGGCGATAAACAAAAATCTCGAAGGATTTGTTCATTCCGCCACAACACACGAAGACCGATGCTACCCTATCCTGTATACGGAAATATGATTTGCCACTGGAGACAATGTAAAGCATGAAACCTGTCATAAAACACTTTTCGTCCAGGAAGAGCTTGTACCAACCTGTAGTCCTTGTAATTCTCTTATTTTACCAGTTCCGAAACCAGGTCGTGATAATGAGTGACTTCTTTTTGCAATATTTACGGGCGATTAGCAGGATAGCATGCCAAGGGTTTACTAATGGTAATTTATCAGAACGACACGGGGCCGCAGACAACCCAGTGCATAGTGCTCTGCACAATTACCAGCAGTTGTAAGAAGCATGCCTGGGTGTTTAACATCTGCCGCCGACACTACAATTAAAAAAACATAGAACACAGAACCCTACAGCACATTACTGGCCCTTCGGCCCACAATGTTGTGCGCACCATGAAACCCACTCTAGAAACTGCCTTGGATTTCCCTAATGCACAGACCTCTACTTTTCAAAGTTCCATGTACCTGTCTAAGAGGCTCTTAAAGACCCTATTGTATTCGATTCCATTAAACGCCACCGGCAGTGTTTTCCACGCACCCAACACTCTCTGTGTGAAAACTGAAATCTGACGTTCCCTCGGTATCTATTTCCAAGCACCTTAAAAGTATACCCCACGTATTAGCCATTTTGTCCCTGGGAAAGAGGCCTCGTGTTATCAGTGACGCTCATCAACTTATACATATAATTATGGTAGAAACGTCCAAATCCAATTCAAGTAAATTAGATCTTCCTGATGAAGTGTGTAGGCCCGTGTGTTTGGCGGTGCTCCTGGGCTCGGGGACTCCGTAGCCTGGAGGGCAAAGGAAGCATGGGAATGGGGGGCTGGGCCGTTACGGGGAGCTGCTGGATGAAGGGATGGGGCGGGGGAGCTCGATTTGTCCTACTAACTATGTATGGAACAACACGAACCTGACACTTGTGAAAAATACAGTAAAATTTGTATTTTAGTGTGCTTCACACTGTACCGGCACCCACCTTTCGTAAACGGGGACACACACTAATCGCAGAGGCGTGTGTTAGCACCAAACTAATGCCACCATCTCGCTATCTCCCCAGCCTCGTGTCACCCCAAACCTCACAGCCCCGTTAAGTCCCAGCATATTCCAAATAGCCCTGTGTCAGTCCTGAAACTAATCCCTCTACCCCGCTCTCTCCCCACACCATCGTGTCAGTTCCCAAACGAATCCCGTTACCGCGATCTCTCCCCACGAACCTATGTCAGTCCCCGTACTAACCACACTGTCCTGCTAATAGTGGAGGATTACAAACACCTGGGGATACGAACGGACAATAAACTGGACTGGTCAAAAAAAAAACTGAGGCTGTCTACAAGAGATGTCAGAGCCGTCTCTATTTCCTGAGGAGACTGAAGTCCTTTGACATCTGCCGGACGATGCTGAGGATGTTCTACGAGGCTGTGATGGCCAGAACTATCATGTTTGCTGTTGTGTGCTGGGGCAGCGGGCTGAGGGTAGCAGACACTAACAGAAGCAACAAACTCATTCGTAAGGACAGTGATGATGTGGGGGTGGAACTGGACGCTCTGACGGTGGCGTCTGAAAAGAGGATGCTGTCCAAGTTGCATGCAATCTTGGACAATGACTCACTCCCATCCGGTCTATAATGTACTGGTTAGGCACAGCAGTACATTCAGCCAGAGACCAATTCCACCGAGATGTCACGCTGAGCGTCATAGGAAGTCATTCCTGCCTGTGGCCATCAAACATTACAAACTCCCCCCTCGGAGTGTCAGACAACCTGAGCCAATAGGCTGGTCATGGGTTTATTTCCACTCGGCGTGTATAACATTATTATTTAATTATTTATGGTTTTATATTGCTATATTTCGTCACTATTCTTGGTTGTTGTGGCTATAACGAAACCAAATTTTCATCGTGATCAATAAAGTATGTCTGTCTGTCTGTCTTTCTGTGTGTCTGTCTCCGCACAGGCCAGAAGTTTCCAAAGTAATGAATTGGCTAAATGTAACTGTGATGCTTTAGGTTGGAATCTCAGAGCCAAAACAGGGAACGGATGCACCCTGGGAAATGTACATCGGAAATGAGAAGGTATTTTAGGCAGCACTTGCATAGGGTTCTGGACAGGTGAAGGAGCCATGTTTGACAGAGATGTGGACCATCTGGTCAATAGGAAGAAAGAAGCTGATCAGGTTCAGAAAGCTAGGATCGGACACGGCTGTAGAGTTCCAAGGCAGCCAGGGACAAGCTGAAGAATGGAATTAGGGAACTTGAAAACCCCACGGCAGCCGAGATGTGTGTGAAGAAGAGGATGACTAGAGTGACATTAGGACCGGTCAGGGGTAGAGATGAAACATAGGGCTGGAGTTGGTAGAGGTGGGAGAGGTCTTTAATGCAGACTTAACTTCAATTTTCAACAGTAAGAGCGATCCTAACATTTGGGAGGACAGTTCTAAATGGGCTGATGTGTAAAAACAGGACGGGAATGTAAAAAAGTGGATGTACAGGAACTTTTGGAAAGCATTCGGATAGATGAGTCCTCTTGTGTTGTTGCGAGAAACCCCAGGTTACTGTGGGAAGCGGAGGAAGAGATTCCTGCGCCCTTGGCGATAACCTTTGCGTTATCACTGCCGCACTTGTAGTATAGGGGACCTACTTCAGTGACGGGCAGATTATTGGAGATGTTTCTTAGAAACCGAATTTGAAAGGTTTGCGGGAACTTGATTTTGTACAATCAGAATGGCTTTGGAAGAGGCAGATCATAGCTCGCTGCCAGGTTCAATTCGGTGAGGATGTAACAAAACACATTGATAAAGGTAGAAGATTTGATCTGGTATAAATAGATTTTAGTAAGGCATTTGAAACGGTTAAACATGGTAGGACCGTTCATAGCGTCAGAAGGTTTGGTATCCAGGGAGAGGTTCCTGGTGGATTCAGGACTGACGCCCACAGAAGGCAGACTGTAGTTGTGACTGGAGCGTTTTCTCCCTGGAAGTCAGTGACCAGTGGAGTCCTGCAGAGATCAGTTTGAGACCCCCGGCTTTTGTGTTTTTATGAATGATTTTAGATTCAGATTACAACAGGACAGTGACAGGACGCAGAGCTGCGCTGAGAAGTTACAGATGGAGCTCAATCCGAATGTTACGCAGTGTTTCTCTTTGGGAGGATGGATTTGAAGGCAGAGGTGTTACTTGCTCGAGTCAACCAAGGGCCGCACATTTATACGATTTCCACAATGGAAGCAGAGTGATGAGACTTTCTCCAGTAATCCAAGGGCCGCTCATCGGTACGAGAACCGCAATCGCCACGGAGCGGTGCACTGCAGGAGCAGAAGGACGTGTGATTGACAGGTGAGCTTGACCACTTCCGCTGTTCTGCACATAATCATACTGACGACTTTCTTCTGAAAACAGTTGAACTCGGCCTTTTCTCCTTGGAGCGACGGAGGATGAGAGTTGACCTTATAGAGGTGTACAGGGTGATGAGAGGCATTGATCATGTGGATAGTCAGAAGCTTTTTCCCAGGGCGGAGAAGTTTGCCAGAAGAGGACACAGTATTAGGGTGCTGGGGAGTAGGTAGAGATGAGATGTCAGGGGTAAGTTTTCTACGCAGGGAGTGCTGAGTGCGTGGAATGGGCTGCCAGCAACGGTGGTGGAGGCGGATACGATAGGGTCTTTTGAGAGACTTTTGGATAGGTGCATGGAGCTTAGAGAAATAAAGGGCTATGGGTAACGCTCGTGATATCTGAGGTCGGGACATGTTCGGCACAAAGTTGTTGGCCGAAAGGCCTGTATTGTGCGGTAGATTTTCTATGTTTCTGTGTTTGTATGAAAGACAATATAGCTGAAAGCAAATCAGAGGAAAAACAGACAACCTCGTGGCAAATTATAGAACAGCTCTGAAACCTGTGGAATGTTCACAGATTTTACTTGTAACTTTCGTTCAAACGGAGAATGGATGGCGAAATACTGGTAGAATTGTAGCTAGTTTGAGAAAATCTTTAAAGATAAATCGACTGCATGGCGCGTCACGGGTGTGAGGTGGTGGAAGTGATCAGGTTCCTGCGAAACACGCCACGTTTGCGCTTGAAAACACTGTTCTTCACACTGTCCACAGCCCTCGCTAATCTCCCGAGGACAAGTTCTAGTTTTGAACACAGGCCTCTGGAATACCGTTGTGAATACCGTTGTTACAGTGTTTGGAGGAAAATAAGTGCAGTGTATTTTATTATAACGTATGTCAGCTGTCATTGTCTATTCCATCACTCACACCGTCCGGAATGACTGGAATGAACGAAAGAAAAGAATGAACAAATATTCCCCTTTAATAAAGATGTGTTCTCCGTTTCACCCGCCAGAACGAACTCCTTCCCTCAATTTCAGAAGCGAATGTGCTCCGTCAAATGTTACAAAATAAATCGTCTTCAATATGCATGCCGACTTTAAAAGCAACACAGATATAAAAATATCCTATTTAAGTTGCTGAAGCCAGGTATCATGGAAAATAACATGGAATATTCACATCATATTTTATTTAAAGTAAATAGATTGCAATATCCCTTGAGGACACAAATTAATGACACGGGGACAGTGAGTAAAAATAGGTTAACGTAAGTGTTTGTGCGGTTGGTTGTCACTAATGTCCCTGACGTGATCGCCACGCTAATTGCCTCAGTGGAATTGCTCTCTCCTCAATAAAAGTCTGCTAAACCGATCACCAGTCCATCTGAGCAGTTGAAACGCTCCGCACAACTGAACGCTGCTTCTGACGGAACATGGGATATCCGGCGATTTACTACATCGCGGCCATTTTCTATCCCACACTTGTAGCGGTTGGTGTCCCCGGTAAGATGCCGGAGCTGGTCTCTTTATGTATGGTGCCGTCGTTACTCTGCTGCGTTATCCGCACTGTTACTAAGCACAGATGATACCGTCGGCTGAAACGTGTTTCCGGAGTGGAGGATTCGGGCATCTAATGGTTTTATTTCTATTTTCCATACTATGATGGCAGTTTTTTTCTTCTTTTCTCAATTAAGTTGGTGTCGATATTGTCGTTGCTTTATAATTTCACCTTGCTAGGCTTTCTGAAGTCATGCTGTTCTCTGCTTCCTAGGTCTGAGTCTCTGTCAGTGCAGAAACTTTGATCTTACAGCAACTTTGGCAGCTTATTTAAAAGACGGAACAGTCTATTTTCAACACGTAGGTCTGTTCTTCAGTAAGTCAGTAAATGAGAACTCATGCTTTATATCTCATTGACTCCACTTTGTCACGGCTACAAACAATCCCTTCAGCTATTTCACCTCTAATAATGGAAATGATGTTGCTTACAGGAGCGATCGACTGCTCACCGGTCCGTGAGTCGTGGAACTCGGATGCCTCGCTCTAAACTGTGAGAAGGTCGCCAGTCCACTGTCACTCACATCCGTCATTGTCCCCCAGCCGGAGTGCAGCGACGGAGAACGCACACTGTGGACTCTTTCCACTTCCAAACAGACCCTCCTCTGAATAGCTTCGGTAGAATGGGGTCATTCAGGGAGCTGACCGTATTTCTGTTTTCTTCCCAAATTCCTTGCAGTTAATTTAACGGCGATTGTGATCCTGTCTCGAGGAAAATGCGGACTCTCCAAATGCATCACCCGTTACCTGGTTGCAATGGCAACAGCGGATCTGATGGTGGTTATCGTGTTTGCTTTAATAGAACAGACCAACAATATCCACATTTATTCCAGAACCCTGCTCCTCACTCCTGTATGCGCTCTGACACTTGTATTTCGGACTGTAACGACGGACTGTTCTGTTTGGTTCACGGTCAGTTTTACCTTCGATCGCTTCATTGCCATATGCTGCCGAAAGCTGCGGGAGCGATACTGCACCGAGAGAACAGCAACAGTGGTCATCATGACCGTGGTTATAGTGAGCTGCGGGAGATGTGCCCCGGTTTACTTTGCCGTTGAACCTTACGTCATCATTGACAACACGCCGTGGCGGTGTACCGGCACATATGAATACACTACTTCACCCGAGTGGAGAGGATACCAATTACTACACATTATCTTAACACCATTGCTACCAATCGGATTAATCCTTGTATTTAACGGGTTAACCGTAAGGTATATCGTTGTGGCAAATAGAATACGCAGAAAGCTTCGGTACAGCAGCGACAATCAGAAAGATGCCGAGGTGGAAAAGCGCAGAAAATCGATGATTTTGTTGTTTTCTATATCAGCTAATTTCATATTATTTTGGATGCCCAGTGTAGTGCATTCCCTGAATTGGCAAGTTCAAAACTATTTTTTCGAGGACAGATATTTGAGTTCCCCGGTATACATCCTACAGCAATTTGGGTACATGTTGCAAGTACTCAGCATGTGTACCAATACTTGTATCTATACACTGACACAGAGGAAATTCAGAGAAGAGCTGTGGAATGGAATGAAGTATGTGTTTACATTAAATGGCCATCTGTGTAGATAACGCCCGTGTCTAATGGAAAGTGGCGGAGTTTTGAAATAAAGCCGTTTTGCAATGAACAGTTTTGGCAAATATGTCATAAATTCAAACAATCATATGCCTGGTCATTCGGAAATTGCAGAATTGGCGGAAGATTGCTTGCTTCATACAGATCAAGTAGGTAGAAATACAAACGTTCAATGCTGCTGGTGTGATTGTCACTTTGGTTGAAGTATGTTCCAAACTATCACAGACACTCGACTGTCACAAGGGCAGGAATGGCTGCAGGACTTTCCGGGTTTTAGATGTTTCAAAATGGACAGGGTCTTGTCACACAGTGTAAATTCAAGGATGGGAAACCAGGGATAGTATCGCAGCTGCAGAAAGGGAGAACAACGTGGAGCGTTTGTTTGTTAGTAGACTGTGAGACAAATAGTGATACATGAGGTGATTGAACACCCCATCTGGAGTATACTATGCAGCCTTTCACCAGATTAACAAAAACAACCACGCAACAGGAACAGTGAGGAACCGATCAGGAAGCGGATCTTTGACGTGTGCCAAATTATTGACACCGGCAGCTAAAACTTACACAATATTCCTTGGCACCTCCCCAGGGTGAAATGTTTAGGTATGGCATAATTTCTCAGTTGTGTTCAGGAAGGATTCATGTCACTGTATGAAGACAGGCGGGCTCAGCTTAGAAGAGTTAGAAGGGTACTTGAGGACCCTTGGCGAGTTGCACTGTGAAGAACAGGAGGAGACTGGTGTGAGTGTGGGCAGATCGGAGGAAAACTTGTGTCTGGAGTCAAGCAGGCGGTGACGCTCCTCACTGGATGCATTGATGAATTTGAACAGAGCGTAACAAGGCAGATATGGTCGAACATGCCGATGCTCAGAAAAAAGATGCGCGGGAGACTTGGAAAACATGATGATAGATGATTCCCGTATACCGTGCAGGTAATTTTGGAAGGCGAGCGAAATATTGCTGCTCTTTTAGACAAGATATTTGTGTCTTCGCTGGCCATGGAAGTAGAACTAGAAGATTGGGGGAAGGCAAATGTAAATTCTCTGTTGACGAAAGATAATAGGTAAACTCTTTCAAATTAGAGACCAGTGAATTTAATGTCAGTAGTGCGTCAAATATTGGAGAAGACTATTGTGGAGGGAATTTATGGGCCCTTGGAGAAACGTAGTTCATCTACGGAGAGTCAACATGGCTTTTTGAGGGGCATATTGCCCTTTATGAAACAGATTGAATTATTTGTAAAAGTGAAAAACAAACAGATGAAACAGAACGGTCGATGTGTATGTATTATTTTTGATAAGCGTTTGATCCGTTCCCAATAGTAGAATCACTCAGGAAATCAGGAGGCATGGGATCGAGAGAAACCTGGATGCGTTGATTCCGAATTGGATGATGTAGTAGACAGAGTGAATTCTGGCTGGAAGACAGCGGGCACCCGTGTTCCGCAAGCAGGGTCGAAATTGTGGTAACAATTTATAACTATATTTGTACTCTGTAGCTATAGGGGGAAATAATCGATTCAATCTGACAACCCAGCGGCAGCTGGGTTATTTTTGGAATTAGGGCTGAAGACGTAAGCAAATCGCTGAGGTATTGATTACACCGCCACGTTGTCTAAATTGACCTGTAATTTACATATTACAGGACAGATGCTCCAATGTCTTCAAAACGTGGTTTCCAATGGAACCCCACAATTTAATAGAAGCGTTTCAAAGTGTTCAGCAGCAGCTTTTGCTGCTCATTAAAACAACCAGCCTTCCAAAATGCCAATTCCAAATTCCCAAGTCAAGTACACACCAATTTATCCTAATGTCAATTTACCTCTGAATCGTGGTTTTATTGTATAACCATATAAGCATATAAATATTACATCACGCAAACAGCTCTTCTCGGCCCTTCTAGTCTGTGCCAAACGCTTACTCTCACCTAGTCCCACCGACCTGCACTCAGCCCATAACCCTCCATTCCTTTCCTGTCCATATGCCTAACCAATTTTACTTTAAATTACAATACCGAAACTGCCTCTACCACTTCTACTGGAAGCTCATTCCACACAGCTACAACTCTCTGAGAATGACGTTCCCTCTCGTGTTACCCCTAAACCTTTGCCCCCATCTCTCAAATCATGTCCTCTTGTTCGAATCTCACCTACCCTCAACGGAAAAAGCCTATCCACATCAACTCTATCTTTCCCCCTCATAATTTTAAATACCTCTCTCAAGTCCCCCCTCAATCTTCTACGCTCCAAAGAATAAAGCCCTAACTTGTTCAACCTTTCCCTGTAACTTAGGTGCCGAAACACAGGTAACATTCTAGTAAATATTCTCTGTACTGTCTCTATTTTGTTGACATCTTTCCTATAATTCGGTGACCAGAAGTGTACACAATACTCCATATTCGGCCTTACCAATGCCTTGCACAATTTTAGCATTACTTCCCAACTCCTATACTTAGTGCTCTGATTTTTAAAGGCCAGCATACCAAAAGCTTTCTTCGCCACCCTATCCACATGAGATCCCACCTCCAGGGAACTATGCACCATTATTCCTAGATCACTCTGTTCTACTGCATTCTTCAATGCCCTACCATTTACCATGTATGTCCTATTTGGATTATTTCTACCAAAATGTAGCACCTCACACTTATCATCACGAAACTCCATCTGCCATCTTTCAGCCCACTCTTCTAGCTGGCCTAAATCTCTCTACAAGCTTTGAAAACCTACTTCATTATCCACAACGCCACCTACCTTAGTATTATCTGCTTACTTACTAATCCAATTTACCACCCCGTCATCCAGATCATTAATGCATATGACAGACAACATTGGATCCAATACAGATCCATGAGGCACAGCACTAGTCACCGGCCTCCAACCTGACAAACAGTTATCCACCACTACTCTCTGGCATCTCCCATCTAGCCACTGTTGAATCCATTTTACTAGTTCAATGTTAATACTTAACGATTATACCTTCCTAACTAACATTCCGTGCGAAGCCTTGTCAAAGGCCTTACTGAAGTCCATATAGACAACATCCACTGCTTTACCCTTGCCAACTTTCCTTGTAACCTCTTCAAAAAATTCAATAAGTTTTGTCAAACATGACCTTCCACGCACCAATCATTACTGACTATTCCTAATCAAACCCTGTCTATCCATATAATTATATACACCATTTCTAAGAATACTTTCCATTAATTTACCAACCACTGACGTCAAACTGACAGGCCTATAATTGATAGGTTTGCTCTTAGACCCCTTTTTAAACAATGGAACCACCTGAGCAATACGTCGATTCTCCGGCACCATCGCCGGTTCTAATGGCATTTGAAATATTTCCGTCAGAGTCCCTGCTATTTCTACACTAAACTCCCTCAAGGTACTAGGGAATATCCTGTCAGGATCCAGAGATTTATCCACTTTTATATTCCTTAAATTCCTGAGCACCTCTTTAATCGTAATAGATTCCATAACTTCCCGACTTGTTTTCCTTACCTTACACAATTCAATATCCATCTCTTTAGTGAATATCGAAGAAAATGAATAGTTCAAAATTTCCGCCATCTCTTTCGGTTACGCACCTAGTTTTCCACTCTGATTCTCCAAAGGACCAATTTTAACCCTCACTATCCTTTTGCTATTAATATAACTGTAGAAACCCTGTGGATTTATTTTCACTTTACTCGCCAAAGCAATCCCGTATCTTCTTTTAGCTTTTCCTAATTTTTTTCTACGATTCGTTTTACCTCCTTTATATTCCTCGAGCACCTCATTTACTCCATGCTGTCTATATTTATTGTAGAACTCCCTCTTTTTACGAACCAAGTTTCCGATATCCCTTGAAAACCATGGCTCTCTCAAACTTTTAACCTTTCTTTTCAACCTAACAGGAACATAAAGATTCTGTACCCTCAAATTTTCACCTTTAAATGACCTCCATTTCTCTATTACATCCTTCCGATAAAACAAATTGTCATAATCCACTCCTTCTAAATGCTTCCTCATTTCCTCAAAGTTAGACTTTCTCCAGTCAAAAACCTCAATCCTGGGTCCAGCCGTATCCGATCTGCCGTTTTTCAACCCATTTTTTCCAGCTGGTCCAGATCCCGATTCATGCTCAGGTAGTATTCCTCGCTGTCAACTACACCCGTAATGTTGGTGTCATCGGCAAATTTTCTGATACAGTTAGCGACATTATTATCCAGATCATTGATATACATGACCAACAACAACGGATGCAGCAACGATCCCTTGGGCACTCCATTCATTACGGGTCCCCAGTCAGAGAGACAACCATCCATTACCACACTCCAACTTCCCCAACGTACCCAGTGGCGAATCCAATTTACTTCCTCATTGTGAGAACCAAGCGACTGATCTTCCCCGAGCATCCTTCCACATGGAAACTTGACAAATTTCTTCAACAGCATTGCAGGTAACTACCTGTTAAATATCTATAAGATTGATTCGACATGACCTACTACGCACTGGCCCATACTGACAATCGCTAATGATCCTGGTTGTACAGATACTTCCCTTCATACCCCATGACCAGCGTAGATTTAACACCGAGGACAATTCCTCATTACATAATACTTGGCGAGTCCCTTCCAGGCAAAGTTATCGAGATCATCCAGCGGTCGGTACTGACATTTATGGCCTATTGTTTTTTTCTTAATTCTCCTGCACTATATTATCGGACGCATTGAGAGTAGTCTGGAAAAGCAAGGCGTCATGGCTTTAAATGATTAATCGACTTACTTAACTGCAGCAAGATACGGTACGCTCGATCGAGCACAGTACATAGAATATTACAGCACAGTACACGAGGTTCTGAGAGGCTTTCAACTAATATAAGTTCGATCTAACACATCCCCCCTGCATCTGAATCAGAATCAGAGGTTTCAAAGGTACATTTAAAGAATCAGAACAAGATTTAATATCACAGACATACGGCATGAAATTGTTAACTTTACGGTAGCATTACAATGAAATACAGGATAAATAAATATAGAGAAAACAAAACTGAGATGCAGGTGGCAGTGGGGAAAAAAGCTGTCCCTGAATCGCTGAGCCTGAGCTTTCAGGTTTCTGTATCTCCTTGCCGATGGGAACACTGTGTAGAGGGCACGTCCTGTTAGTGGGCAATGTTAATGATGGACGCCACTGTGATAAGATTCATGCCTTGTAACAATGAACAATGAGATACAGAGAATCTGTATTTACCAACAAGTATATTTTATTCTTCATACTAAAACCACGTAGATTTACACTCTATCTCCTTTGCGCACCTACTGGAAACCCTGACACTCCATGAACAGTCAATGAAGGGAAAAGGTATTACCCGGGAAAAGAGTCTACGCTGGTAAGACATTCCATAGAAACATAGAAAACATAGGGAATCTACAGCACAATACAGGGCCTTCGGCTCACAAAGTTGTGCCGAACATGTCCCTACCTTAGAAATGACTAGGCTTACCTATATCCCTCTATTTATCTAAGCTCCATGTACCTATCCAATGGTCTCTTACGAAAACTCTATCTTATCCGCCTCCACCACTGTTGCCGGCAGTCTGTTCCAAGCCCTCACCACTCTCTGTGTTAAAAAAAAACAACGTACCTCTGACATCTCCTCTGTACCGGCTCCCCATAACCTTCAGCCTGTGTCGTCTTGTGGAAACCATTTCAGCCCTGGGAACAAGTCTCTGAATATCCTCACGATCAATGCCCCTTATCATCTTCCATCCTCATGTTCCCGATCTCCACGTGTCCGTGTGCTCCTACATTTCGGCAATGGTTGGTCTCTGGCCGCTGGAGAGTTATCACCCCTGCATATCTGAAGCTGCGGAATCTTATATTGTTCCTCATCAATGGAACCATTGGATCCCCAAACCATTGGCTCAAGGTCACCTGACCTAGCTGGATCACATGGTTACTGATCATTGTGCAGAGCTACAACCAACATATTGTACCTGGCTCTGCCCACCCCAGCCTTGTGTATTCGTATCTTTACACCCTGACTGGTCCAAACCGGTCAAATGAGGCAACCCGGACAGAGTCTACCGAAACTCCAGATTGCCTGTTTGAGATGTCTGGCATCTTACATAACAAGTAGCTGCTCCTCTGAGCATGGTCTCTAGTTTATTACTCTGATTAGATTGTCTCTGGGTCAAGAATCAGTTCAGAGTCCGCACCCTTCACGTAACAAATGGCGACTTGTTTGAGAATGGTCTCAGGTTTAGCAGATCATTACCTGAAGCTCCCTGTGTCCACATTCAGTTCCTCTGACTAAATTATTCCAGTGCAAGAATCAGTTCATAGTCCAGAAAATGGGGGGAAACAGAGAAAACTGGTTTGACTGCTTTCCTGTCCTTGATCAGTCTGTAGTTTCTACTGGCCAACTGTGTTTAATGAGCCATGCAATCTGACACGACGGTATCTTTCTCGGGTCTGCTGTCGTCTGAATGCACCAGGGTGGATGATGGAGGTTTTGCAGAGATGCCGAGTGCTGTAGGGGTCGAAGGGGCTTACAGAAATGCCCTGTGATGTGGGGGTTGGAACGGTTTTGTTATGTACCCCGTAACGGGTTAAAAGAAACAGCAGAAATTGAAAACACCTGGAGTCTGGTATTGCTACAAACAAAACACTATTCATTAGTATCTAGGTAATGTAATGGTAGATACATCTCGCAGGTTTGCAGAGTTTATACGTTTAAGTGTGTAAATATGAAACCTCAATCTTCTTCAAACTTCGGAGGTAAATTATACAGTCTTAAGATGGAATGACGTCAGTTTAGTTTTTGATATTATGTTGAGTAGAACTGAGAGAGAGAGAGAGAGAGAGAGAGAGAGAGAGAGAGAGAGAGAGAGAGAGAGAGAGAGAGAGAGAGAGAGAGAGAGAGAGAGAGAGAGAGAGAGAGAGAGAGAGAGAGAGAGAGAGAGAGAGAGAGAGCGGTGATTTGTTTTCCAAGTAAGCCGATGCCGTCGATCTTTCCGTTGTCCTCCGCAGTCCTGTTAATGTCATCGACTGTGACCACACAAAAGGGTATCGTCTTCACGCGGTAAAGCTATCAACCCAGTCAAGGGTTAAACACACCGATTTCATTCCACCAGTCTCCCAGTTTCCACACTGCGAGAAAAATCTACCTTTTCGTAGGCACTGAAAGCTCATGTGGTGTCTATTCCTTCTGTAGTTCTGTCCGTGTCTTCTGTGTATCCGTGTGTTTTCCTGGAAAGCCAGTTGACCTTGCACATATCCCAAAGGTGATAAAAGTCAATTGCCCTTTATATAGCTCCGCCCCTCCGTAAACATGGAGACTCACGAGCTGTTCGGTGCTGGCTCTCTCTGAATCAGTGTAGCCCACTCTCTCTCTCTTTTTCAAGCTACTTTCCGTATTGAATAATGTAGAGGATCTCGTCACAACTCTCTCCTGTTGGGAAAAAACTTGGTTGAAGGAGCAAAATTTTTGTCTAACTGTAGATCACAGAATATAAAACAATACATATCTGATTAACATGTAGCAGACTACGGAAGCGTGTAAAAATGTTAGCTTCGATTTCATTCTTAACCTTAACATCCACACAATCAATCCACCATGTTGTTGTCTTTACCTTTCACATACTTTTTTACAAAACCACATTCCTGAAAAACCAAATCCTGGTATCTTCAAAATGGTGTTTGATCACACATTTTATCTTTTACACTTCACCACAGAACAATGAACCATCACGTGATCAGCTCCAAAAGGGCTTTCAAGGACGGCCTGAACGTTGTCCTGCACAAGTGCTAACTCCTCACTCATGTTTTCTAAACTAAGCCCATTCGCTGAACTTTCAAAGAAGTCCTTTGTTCCAAGCAAGTCATTAATTCTATATCCAAGACCTTCAGTTCTATATGTTTCCATAAGAACACCTGCAGATGTCCTCCCTTGCTCCAAGCAACACTACCCTTTGTTTTGAGAAGTCTCCGAACCCTGTCTCTCCAATTCGCAAACTTGAACATCACCAAGTTTTTTTTAATATCTTTAAATTCCAAAATATAGTTAAACAATTCAACGTGTACTGTCTCAGCATCTGAGAGAACTACTTCTGTCAGCAAGGTCAATGATATTGAAACCAAAGCAGACTTCACAGGTACTTTATTCAAAAGTCCAGAGACAGCACCCTTCTCAATATTTTCAATAACATTCACCTCACCAGTTTTCATCTCATCGCCAACTTTTAGAACACTGTCTAATTCAATTGATTGAGATTCCTCAATTTCCGCTGGACCAAGTTTAACCCATTATTCACTGAACCAAGACTATCTGACACAAAAGGACTGCATTCCTTTTCAACCGAGTCAGGCACCTCAGACCTTAACTGAGTTTCAACTCGAGGTTCAGTACCCTGTGATTTTGCATGTGCTTCGACAACCAGAACACAGGCAATCGGACCAGCTTCCACTTCTACGTTTTCATTACTAGTCCCAATTTCAAATTCAAGTTCACCCTGATTATCCTGCTACTCTCTTGGAGGCTTTCATTCAGGACAAAACATAACCTCATGGGTTAAAAGATACTCATCTGCTGACTGAGTATACGCTGAAGGGAACACACTGGAGTCTGGTACTAGAACATAGAACATAGAATAGTACATCACAGTACAATCCATTCGGCCCACAATGTTGTGCCGACCCATAAACCCTGCCTCCCAACTTAAATTCCTTCATATACCTTTCTAGTTGTCTCTTAAATTTGACTAGTGCATCTGCCTTCACCACTGACTCAGGCAGTGCATTCCACGTACGAACCTCTCTCTGGGCTAAAAACCTTCCTCTAATATCTTCTCGTCCCTTATCTTAAAGCCATGTCCTGTTTAATTGGGCAACTGTGCCCTGGGGAAAAGACACTGGCTGTCCACTTTATTTATTCCTCTTAATATCTTGTATACTTCTATTACATCTCCAATCATCCTCCTTCTCTCCAAAGTGTAAAACACTAACTCCTTTAATCTATGATAATAGTGCATACTCTCTAAACCAGGCAGCAACCTGGCAAATATCCTCTGTACCCTTTCCAACGCTTCCACATCCTTCCTATAGTGAGGCAACCAGAACTGGACACGGTACTCCAGATCCCTCTGCTCCCCTACACTACTAATTTTCCTGTTATTTACTTTGTACTCTGCCTTGGAGGTTGTCCTTCCAAAGTGTGCCACCTCACACCTCTCCGGGTTGAACTCCATCTGACACTTCTTAGCCCACTTCTGCAACCGATCAAAGTCTCTCTGAAATCTGCTACATTCAAAACACTATTTATTAGTATCTACGTAACTTAGTAATATAAAACTAGATAGATCAAACAGGTTAGCAAAGTTTATGGATATTTAAGTGTGTAAATATAAAACCCCAAACTTCTTCAAGCTTAGGTGGTAAATGATACAGTCTTACAATGGTATAGGAATGACGTCAGTTCAGTTCCTGATATTAAGATGAATAGAACTGAGGAAATACAGAGAGAGAAGTCATTTATTTTCCAAGTAAGCCGATGTCGTCGATCTTCCCGTTGTCCTCCGAAGTTAAAGTTACCGACTGTGACACACAACGGTGAAGTTATCAACCCAGGCAAGGGTTAAACATCCTTATGACCTTCCACCAGTCACCCCTTTTCGAGCAAAACCCATCCTTTCGTTGGCACTGAAAGCTCATCCAATTTCTACTTCTTCCGTATTTCTGTTCGTGTCTTCCGAGTGTCTGTGCGTCTGTCTGAAAAGCCAGCTGATCTTGTATATATCCCAAACATACTGAACGCCAACTGTCAATTATATAGCTCCGCCCTTCCGTAGCCAATGCGACTCACGGGCTGTTCGGTGCTGACTCTCTCTCTCTTTGAATCGGCGTACACCAACTCTCTCTTTTTAAAGGCACATTCCACAGTGAATGCTCCTCAGGATCTCGTCACAGTTTTTACAGATAGCGAGAGGTGTCAGCAAACTTATCCGGCAATGTGGAAATGTAGTTCACTTGTAGTAGCAAACTGGCACATTTGTCTGTAACAAAATGAAACCAGCATCGTGTCGGAGTGTGTTGCAACATTACGCTGAGTGAACCTGAGTCCCTGACTGCAGACCGCAGTCCCCACACTGTATTTCATCTGCCACTTCATTGTGTGTTCTTCAAACCGGTCTGAGTCCTTCTACAGACACTCACTTTGCTCTAGGCTGCCTATCCGGCACCTACCTTCGTGGCAACTACAAAGTCGGTCACCAAGCCACCAACTCTGTCATCCAAATCGTTGATTTTAACATGAACAGAAGCAATCTCATTACCGACTCCAGAGGAACGCCATTGGTTACCGGTAGCAAACAGAATAGGCACGCATTGTGCTAACAGTTTCTCTCATGCCGGTAAACCAATCTTCGATACGTGCCAGTATCTATCCTGTAATACCATGAGATGTGATCTTGGTTGGCAGCCTCATGTTGCTGCAAGTCGTTAAAACCATCTGAAAATCCAAGAGAAAAACATCCACTGCCTCTCCTTTTTCTATTCTGCTTGTTATTTTGACAAACAATTCCAAGAGATTTGTCAGGCAATATATACCCTGAATAAAACCATGCTGAATTTGGCCTAATTTAGCATGCGCCAAGTACCCCGAAAAATCATCCGTAATGGAATCCAACCACTGAGGTCAGACTAACTGTTCTATAATATCCTTTCTTCTGCCTCCCTTCCTTCTTAAAGAGTGGGGTGACATTTGCAACTTCCTAGTTCGGCAGAAACATTCCAAAATCGAGACACTCTTGAAAGATCATTACTCATTTTTAAGAGAAACATGAGGGGGAATTGCTTCACTCAGAGGCGGTGAGAATGTGGAATGCGCCGCCAGAGCAAGTGGCAGGGTCGATTTTCAACATTTCAGAGAGGTTTGGATGGGTACATGGATGGGAGGGAATGGATGACCATTGTCCCGTTAGAGGCTGCTGGAACTAAGCAGATTAATGGCTTGGCACAGACTCGACTGGCGGAATGGCATTTTCCTGTGTTGTCATGCTCCGTGACTCTAATGACTTCACAAACTCTTCCACTACCTCTTTCTGAATCCTGAGGTGTACACCGACTGGTCCAGGAGTCTTATCTACATCCAGGGGTTCAACCTTCCAAAGCACATTTTCTCATTAGTAATGGCATCTATGCTCACTTCTGTCCACGATACTCTTGAATTATTGTATTTTTTTTGGATAAAGAAGATGATGTCAGAGTAAGAAGAATAATAGGAGAGCAAGAATAACAAGGAGGTTCTTCATCGGTGAAACTAGGAGAAGGGGAGGGTTGTTAATTTAAAAAAAAACTCTTCAGGTGTTTTTCTTAACGAAACCAGAATTGAGCACTGCATACCTGCATGTGTAAAACTAATACAAAATTCACACCACTAAGCCTAAATGAAAGCATAATCCAGAAACATGAAGAAATGGTCACTGTGGAAGATCTGGTGAAACACTCCTCTCCATCCACAGAAGACATCCCAGCGATCTGAGCAAACAATTCCTTCGCGAACTGAGAAATGAGTGCGCTTCGCGACCGCTTCCCTCAAGTTATACTGGCTTGAGCTGAGAAACAAGTAAAACATAATAATTATTACTATAGATTAACAAACCCTTTATAGGCAGTTGATCGTCCCTTCATCATCAGAGGTAGAAGAATTAATTAAATAGTAGACCTGTATTTTAAAGATATAAGCATGAACCTTAGACAGGATAAGTGTAGAGCAAAATTATGAAAGTTGCAGTAGAGCTGGTAGCATGTGAACCAGATCAGCCAGATACAATACAACTGAGAGATGGATATTTAAACATAAGACCAAAAGACATGGGAGCAGAGTTAGGATATCGAGTCTGCTCCGCCATTTTATCATGGCTGATCCATTTTTCCTCTCAGACCCAATCGCCGGCTTTCCCCCTGTATCCCTTCATGTCCTGACAAGTCAAGAATCTATCAACCTGTCTTCAATAAGCACAAAATCTTTGCCTCTACATCTGCCTGTGGCAACGAATTCCACAGATTCTCAACACTCTGGCTAATCTCATCAACGTTGCAAATGGACGACCCTCTATTCAGAAATTGTCTCCTCTGGTCCTAGACTCTCCCACCGTAAGACACATTCAGCCATCATCCAGCCCATCGGGGACATTCGATAGATTTAAATTGTATCACCCATCACAGTCTCTTCATATGACAAGATATTCAGTTCTGGAATCATTTTCATAAACCTCTGTAAAACTCGCTGAAGTGTTAGCCCATCCTTTCTGAGATCAGCTGCCCAAAACAGCTTACAATCTCTAACTGAGCTGTCGTGCTTTTTCAGTTCACGGCTTGTATGTACAGACCACGTGAGGTCCTCGGTGATGTGGATGGCAGGAATTTAAAACTGTTCACCGTCTCAACCCCAGATCCATTGATGTCAATAGGGGTTAGCACGTCTCCATTCCTCCTGTAATCCACAACCAGCTCCTTTGATTTGCGACATTGAGGGAGCAGCTTCTTTTACATGCCGTCAATGTGTCAGAGAGATAACTTTTTCCCTATAGACAACTTCGTTATTTTTTTGAGATGAGTCCAATCAATGTAGTATCCTCGTCAAATGTATTTAACAGATTGCAGCTGTGGATAGCGATACAGTCATGGGTATACAGGGAGTAACGGAGAGGCCTCAGTACATGGCCCTGAGCTGCTCCTGTGTTGAAAGTCAGAGGGGTGGAGGTGAGGGAGCCCACCCTTACAACCTGCTGGCGATCTGAGAGGCAGGGTCAAGGACGAGATCTCTGATCTTCCTGTCGAGCCTGGGGGCAATTATGGTGTTGAATACTGAACTGTAGTCCAATAATAACATTTTCACATAAGCATTTTTCTTCTCCAGATGTGTAAGGCGTCGGTGGTGTGGTAGGCATATCATAAGTGGTCCAGCGCCCACCTTTCGTAAAAGGGTTACGTAGACTACAGACACAGGACCGCGTCAGTCACCAAGTAATCTCCACGCCCCGCTGTGTCCCCACAACCTCGTGTCATTCCGCATACCCATCCCATTGTTCCACTCTTTGTCCACTGCCCTGTGTCAGGGTCCAAATTAATCACACCACCCACTCCCGACCCAGTCCTGTGTCATTAACCTTGGAAGTGGAATTATGATGATATTAGTCTGAAACATCAAAGTATCAGTCGGGAACGGAAATGTCCTGGTATATGCATAACTGAAATGTGAAGTTATTTTAGGCTGCACTTACATGGGGTTCAGGACAGGTTTGCCCCATTCAGACAGAGGAAGGACAGTAGGGTGAAGGAACCATGGTTGACAAGAGATGTGAAACATCTGGTCAAGAAGAAGAAAGAAGCTTCAGGAAGCTGAGCTCAGGATTAGAAAGCAAGGATCAGACATGACTGTAGATTTACAAAGTAGCCGGGGACAAACCGAAGAATGGAATTATGATAACTAGAAACATCTACAAAAAGTCTGCAGTAAATTTAAGGAAAACCCCAAGCCATTGTTGATGTATGTGAAGAAATGGATAACTAGAGTGAGTGTAGGACTTGTTGGGGATAGAAGATGAAACAAGCCCCTGAGGTCGGGGGAAGAAAGGCAGGTCCTGAATGAAGTCTTCAGTACAGTATTCACCAGTCAGAGGGACGTTTGTGAGGAGAGCGTTAAACGGGTGATGTACGACAACATATCGAAGTTAAGAGAGAGGATGTGCTGGAACTTTTGAAAAAAAAACATTAGGCTAGGTAAGTCTTCTTGCGTGGTCAGGGAAATCCCTGGGTGACTGCTGGAAGCGGTGAGTCCTACTTCAGTGACGGGCAAATTATTGGAGAACATTCTTAGACACAGGATTTAGGAGAATTTGCAGAAGCATAACCTGATTTGGGAGAATCGGTATGACTTCGTGAGGGGCAGATCATCTCTCAAGGGCCTGGTTCAATTCTGTGAGGATGAGGCGGTCAACCTTCTGTTAAACATGGTAGGACCTTTCAGAACGTTAGAGGACTGGGTATCCTGGAAAAGTTGGCTTGTGGATTCAGGACTGACGCCTAAGAAGGCAGAGAATAGTTGTTGATGGAGCGTTTTCCCTTTGGATGCTGGTCCCTGTGGTGTCCTGCAGAAATTTGTTCTCAGAACCCCGGATTTCTCTGTTTTAAAACATGATGTGAATAAGGAAGTGGAACGGTGAATTATTGTATTTTCAATGATGTGGAAGTTGGAGGTGTTACGTACCGCGTAACTGGGTCACTTTCCAGCAAAGATAGAGAGATCCATTGAATTCTGTTGGTACTATTTTGACAGTATTTATTGGTAACAATACACAAAAATAATATCAATGCAAACATACAGATAATATACGTTGTCAATACTAATTCTAAAGGTGCGGGTATAATAATAATCAATAAGAAATAAGCTCTATCGTTGTCTAGGGGATAATGTATTGTCCGATAGAAATCTAAAAGTCATTCAGGTCATGCAGGCTGTAGCTTTTAGTTGGAGTCAAGAGAGGGATTTTTAGAACTTGCCAGCTTTTCCTTTTTATGTTGTCGATCCTTCGAAATTTCGTTGGTGTCCACTCCTTTAGCTAAGCCGTTCTTCCGTGGTACGGCCGCCAATCCCAGGCAAAGGGAAAGGACGCACGCGAACCCCCCACCGGCTGTCGCTATTAAACGCCGTCACGGGATTTCTAGCGTTTCTCCTGGTGCGTCTAAAGGGGTTGTACCCCAGACCCTCTTTTATCCTTACTCACGGGGTCTCAGATGTCAGTCAGGTTGGGATGATGCAATCCCTCAACCAGCCCACTCTGGTCATTCCCTGAGGGCTTCAATGAATAGTACAGCACTCAATACACAATTCCGTCTCCAAGAGACAATGGCCGGTATCCGTGGCTTTGTCTCCCTGAGGGCAGGACACACATTCCAAACCCTTGAGGATTCTCTCTCATTTCCTGGGTACACAGACCTGAATTAATACCGATCTTGCGATTCTCAAAAAGGAGGGGGCTACTTTGCACCCTTCGGCCCCTCAGAGTTGTGACACATTCGTAGCAGGTGAGCTTGAACACATTCGCTGTTCTGCACATGCCCATAGTGAAGCTCGCAAGGCAAAATACCTGACAGTAAATCAGGACAAAAAAATACAACTTCGTGGCAAATAATAGAACAGCCTTGGAACCTGCGGAGGATTCACAGATTCCACTTGCTACTTTTGTTCAAAGAGAGAATGGATGGAGAAATAGGGGTAAAATTGTGGCAGGTTTGAGCATATGTTTAAAGTTAAAAAGACTGCATCGCATGTCACGGGTATGTGGTGGTCAAGTCATTGACTGGCAGAGGTCAGGTTCATGCCAAACGCCCCATGCATGCGCTGGAAAACATTGTTCTTCAAACTGTCCACAGCCCTCACTAATTTCCCGAAAACACGTTCCCTTTTTGATCACAGATCTCTGGAATATCGCTGTGGATCTTTTAAATTGTGTCGTGGAATATATGTGCAGCATACTTTATTGTAACACGTGTCCGCTCTCACTGTGATTTCCAACACTTAAACCGCCCAGAATGACTGGAACGAACGAAAGAAAAGAGTGAACGGATATTCCCCTTTAATAAAGAAGCGTTCTCCAATTCACCCGCCAGAAGAAACCCCTTCCCTCAATTTTAGAAGCAAATGTGCTCCGTTGAATGCAACAAAATAAATCAACTTCATTATGAACGCCTCCGTAAACACTGATACAAAAATGTCCTGTTTAAATAGCTGAGGTCAGTTGACATGGAATTTAAATTGGCAAATTCACATTATACTTTGTTTTAAAGTAAGTAGATTGCAATATCCCTTGAGGAGTCATATTCACGGCACGGTGACAGAGTGAGTAAAAATAGTTTAACGTAAGTGTTTGTGTAGTTGGTTGTCACTAATGTCCCTGACGTGATCGCCACGCTAATTGCCTCAGTGGAATTGCTCTCTCCTCAATAAAAATCTGCTAAACCGATCACCAGTCCATCTGAGCAGCTGAAACGTTCCGTACAACTGAACGCTGCTTCTGACGGAATATGGGATATGCGGCGATTTACTACATCGCGGCCATTTTCTATCCCACACTTGTAGCGGTTGGTGTCCCCGGTAAGATGCCGGAGCTGGTTACTTTATGTATGGTGCCGTCGTTACTCTGCTGCGGTATCCGCACTGTTACTGAGCACAGATGCTACCGTCGGTTGAAACGTACTCCCGGAATAGAGGATTCAGGCATCTTTGTTTTATTTTCATTATCCGTACTTTGATTGCAGTGTTTTCTTTCTTTTGTCAATTCAGTTGGTGCCGATATTGTCGTTGTTTCCCAGTTTCACATCGCTAAGCTTTCTGACGTGATGCCGGTCTCTGTTTTTTCCAAGCCCGAGTCTCTATCAGTGCAGACAGTTCGACCTTATTTAAATGACACGTCGGTCTGTTCTTCTGTAAGTCAGTAAATGAGAACTCGTGCTTTATATTTCCTTGACTCCACTATGTAATCGCTACAAACAATCTCTTCAGCTATTTCACCTCTAATAATGGAAACGGAGTTGTTCACAGGACCGATCGACTGCTCACCGGTACGTGAGTCGTGGAACTCGGATGCCTCGCTCTAAACTGTGGGAAGGTCGCCAATCCACTGACACTCACATCCGTCATTGTCCTCCAGCCGGAGTGCAGCGACCGAGACCGCACACACTGGATTCCCGCATTCTACTTCCAAACAAACCATACCTTCCATAGCATCGCAAGAATGGGGGCATTCACGGAGATGCTGCTAACAATATTTCTATTTTATTTTCAATTATCTTGTATTTAATTTAACAGCGACTGTGATACTCTCAGGGAAAATGCATCACCCATACCTGGTTGGAATGGTTTCAGCGGATCTAAAGGTAGTTATCGATGTTACGTTAGTGGAAAAGACCAACAATATCAACATTTAGTCTAATTATATTTCTTTTTGTTTTTTCAATTTCTTGCAGTTAATTTAACGGCGATTGTGATCCTATCTCGGGGAAAATGCGGACTCTCCAAATGCATCACCCGTTACCTGGTTGGAATGGCAACAGCGGACCTGATGGTGGTTATCGTTGCTGCTTTAGTGGAACACAGCAACAATATCTACCTTTATTCCAGATCCCTGCTCATCACTCCTGTATGCGCTTTGACACTTGTATTTGCGGCTGCAACGACGGACTGTTCTGTTTGGTTCACGGTCAGTTTTACCTTCGATCGCTTCATCGCAATATGTTGCCGAAAGCTGCGGGTGAGATACTGCACCGAGAGAACAGCAACGGTGGTTATCGTGACAGTGGTTATATTGAGCTGCGGGAGATGTGTCCCGATTTACTTTGCCATTGAACCTTACGTCATCATTGACAACACGCCGTGGCGGTGCACCGGCACATATGAATACGCGACTTCACCCGCGTGGAGAGGATACGCAATACTGGACTGTATTTTAACACCATTGCTACCAATCGGCTTAATCCTGATGTTTAACGGGTTAACCGTAAGACATATCGTTGGGGCAAATAGAGTCCGCAGAAGGCTTCGGCACAGCAGCGACAATCAGAAAGATGCCGAGGTGGAAAATCGCAGAAAATCGATGATTCTGCTGTTTTCTATATCAGCAAATTTCATATTATTTTGGATGCCCAATGTAGCACATTCCCTGAAATGGCAATTGGAAAACTATTTTTACGAGGACAGATATTTGAGTTCCCCAGTATACATCCTACAGCAATTTGGGTTCATGTTGCAAATGCTCAGCATGTGCACCAATACTTGTATCTATACACTGACACAGAGGAAATTCAGAGAAGAGCTGAGGAATGGAATGAAGTATGTGTTTACATTAA
Organism: Hypanus sabinus; assembly: GCF_030144855.1. Taxonomy (NCBI): domain Eukaryota; kingdom Metazoa; phylum Chordata; class Chondrichthyes; order Myliobatiformes; family Dasyatidae; genus Hypanus; species Hypanus sabinus. The sequence goes on along the minus strand of NW_026781595.1, from coordinate 138,830 downwards.
ATGGCCATCTGTGCAGATAACACCCTCGTCTAATGGTAGTTCAGCGGAGTTTTCAATCAAAGCCGTTTTACAATGTAAAGCTTTGGCAAATATGTCATTAATTCAAACAATCATATTCTGGAAATTGCAGAATTGGCGGAAGATTGATTACTTCATACAGTTCTGAAAGGTAGCAATGCAAACGGTCAATGCTACTGGTGTTAGTGTTACATTGGTTCAAGTCATCACAGACATTCGATTGTCACAAGGGCAGGGATGGACTTCCCTGGTTTAAGATATTTCAAAATGGACAAGGTCGGGTAACAGGTTCAGGTGTGGCATAATTTCTCAGCTGTGTCCAGGATGTATTCATGCCACTATAAGAAGAAAGGCGGACTCGCAAACAGTCGATACCGGATCTAGTGTTAGAAAAGCAAACCGGGCCGGTGACAGATGTCTCTGCGGGTCAGCATTTCAAAACGACAGGGAGAATTCCCCGACATTTACCTTGCACAGGGAATGGAGAAGGGAGCCTGGAATTTGGGGTCTGCAATGTATGGTGTTACCTGGCAGAAACTTGTGAACGTACATTAGGAAATGATGCACTCTGGGTAATGCGCAACAGACATGTGGAGATTGTTCAGGGAGCACTGACAAGGGGTTCAGTAAGGGCTTGTCTCATTTAAACAGGGAAAGGATGATGGAGTAAAGTAACCCTAGCTGACAAGAATTATGGACGAATCAAGAAGAAGGAAAAAAGATAGTTTAGGTTTAGGAAGAAAGGATCGGGTAGGGTTATGGCGAGTCACAATGCAGACAGCAAAGAATTTAACAATGGAATTATAAAAAGTATAAGGGGAGTTGCACTGAAGTAAAGGAAGAACGCGAGGATGACTAGATCGAGTGTGGGCAGACGAGAGGAAAATTGTGTTTGGAGTCAAGGAAGCAGTGAATATGAACACAGCGTCAAAAGGCTAGAACATGCCGACGCTGAGAAAGAGGATGCGCTAGAACCTTGGAAAACATTATGATAGATGATTCCCCGGTGCCGGAAGGGATATAGTCTAGGTTATTTCGGAAAGCGAGCGAAGATATTGCTGTACTTTTGGACGGGATATTTGTGTCTTCGTTGGCCATGGAAGTAGAACAAGAAGACTGGGGGGGGGGGCGGTGGGTGGCAAATGTTATTCCTTTGTTGACCAAAGATAATAGGGAGACTCCTTCGAATTACAAACGGGTGAGAATTATGTCAGTAGTGGGCCGAAATTTCGGTACACTTTCCAACTATATTTGGACTTCGCAGTTATAGAGGGAAATAACCGATTTAATCTGACCACCCAGCAGCAGCTGGATAATTAATGGAATTAGGGCTGATGATGTAAGCAAATCGTTGAGCTAATGATTACACCGCCACGTTATCTAAACTGACCTTGCATTTACATATTACAGGGCAGATGCTACAATGACCTCAAAACAATCTTTTCCAATGAGACCTACAACTTAAAGCTAGAATTTCAAAGTGTTCAGCAGCAGCTTTTGCTGCTCATTAAAAGAACCAGCCTTCCAAAATGCCAATTCCAAATTGCCAATTCAAGTGGTCACCATTTTATCCCAATGCAAATTTAACTCTGAATCGTGAATTTATCGTGTCGGGGGTAGAAGCGGTCAAATTTCGATCCCTTTAACCCTGAATCCACACGGCCGGTGTGAAGTCCGTGTCTCCATCAGAAATCCATAATAAATGAGTCATACATAATTACACAAACTAAATACGCGGCGAAAGCAAACCAAACATCCGGACTCAGACTTGTCTTCCTGCAAAACCATCGCAGGCAATTGGAGAACACAGAATAAACAATTTCCAAAGTAAAAGGCCTCAGCACGTATTGTAAAGAACATAGGAGAGTGAGATGTGGAGACCTGAGTCTCACATACATTAACACTTCATAGAATTTCGGAAAGATATGCAGACTCCGAAATTCGCATCAGTTCCTTTAAAACACTTCTCGCAAGGAGCCACAAATGTTCTGCCTCATCTATAGTGAAAAAGAAGATTAATTCAATCATCCATCCCACACAAACTACAGAAGCACATGACTACCATGAAGTTATTCATGGCCGTAATCTTTCTATTTCTCTTTCGATTGAACTCAATTATGTCCATACCTCATGCTATATTTTAAATCTGCAATGGATTCATATTTTCAAAATATCGCAGAAAATAGCATGCCCTTATTTGTTCAATAGTTAACAAACATCAGTAATTGCAATCATACAACATTTAGTAAAGACTTTCGACTCCAAGACAAGGAGACGCAGAAAGTAATATATCGTCCAGAAGTTAATATTCAACACAATAAAAATATGGCGTCTCCACAACTCCAAGCATCCAACGACCTCCGAGGTTTCCCACCTCTAATTTCTGACCTAGGACAGGATTCGGATTAAAGGAACCCTTTGTTGTTTAGTATCAGGGCTAATGATCCCCTGTACAACTGATGAAGCAACAGATTTGACCACTGTCACACCCACCTCCAGACCGGAACTATTGCCTGTACCGCCTAACTGAAGGAGTGAGGGCGTATTCCTGTGGTGTGATACTCCCCTTATCATCTCACATTTGTGCTTCCATATCGTCATGCTGTAACCATCCATTTCACTCAGTCTCCATGCTTCAGTGTGTGCAAGGACAGAGGGGTCGAACAGTACCACCGACTTCCTAGATTGGACGGTGCTGTGAGACACTGAGGTTCTAACCTAGACATACAGTTAGACAGCAGTAGGAAACCACTGCACAGAAACAGGGTCTTCAGCCCGTCAGGTCAGGGTAGAAATATTTACACTGCCTAATCCCATCGACCCAGACCCGGGCCGTGGACATCCGTATCCGTCTCATCCGTGTACTTCTCCAATCATCTCTTAAACGTTGAAATTGGAATCTCAATTACCACTTGTGTTGGCAGCACTGTCCACACTCTGACCACCCTCTGGGTGAAGAAGATTCCCCTCATGATTCCCTTAAACATTTCACATTTCAATCTTCGCCCATGATCTCCAGTTGTATTCATCAACATCTCCAACATCAGTGGAGAAAGCCTGCTTGCATTTACACTCTCCATCCGCCTCATATTGTTGTATACCTCTATCAAATCTCCCCTCAGACTTCTACCCCCTCGGGAATAGTGCTAACATAGGTAATCTTTCTTTTTAATTAAAAACATTCAGTCCCGGCAATAACTGTGTAATTCCTTTTCTGCATTCTTTCAGTCTTATTTGCATCTTTCCAGCAGATAGTTGAGCCCAACCGCACACAATATTTTAAATTGGGACCCAATAAAGCCTTAAGTCACAGCAACGTAACAACCCAACTCCTGCACTCAGTCCTTTGGTCTAGGAAGGCCAATGGGCGAAAAGCTGTTTTTACGACCCTGTCTAACTGTGCGGCAACTTTCATTGAATTATGGACCTGCATTCCCAGATTCGTTTGATCTATCGTACTCCTCAGTGCCCTATTTCTCATTGTGTCAGACCAACCCTGGCTGGTCCTCCCAACTGCAACATCTAACACTTGTCTGCGTTAAACCAGATCCGCTTTTTTTCAGCCCACTGTTCCAGCTGGTCCAGATCCCTTTTCCGGTACCATGCTCTGGGACTCTTCCTCGCTTTCAACTACACAGGTAATGCTGCTGTCATCGGCAGTTTGCTGATACAGTTAACGACATCATTATCCAAATCGTTATTATAGATGACAAACAACAAACAACGATGACAGCAACGATCCGTGCGGCACTCCACTCGTCACAAGTCCACAATCAGAGAGACAACCATTTATTACCACACTCTAGTTTCCCCGACGTAGCCAATGGTGACAGCAATTTAACAGTTCATCATGAAAGCCAAGCGACTGAACCTTCTCCAGCATCCTCCAGCAACCTACGGAACATTGAGAAATTCCTTGCTGAAGTCCCTGTAGACGGCATACACTGACTAGCCTTCAACACCATTCCTGGTTACTACCTCGTAAAGCTCTGTGAGATTGGTTAGACATGACCTACTACGCACTGACCCATACTGACTATCGCTAATGTTCCTGTTTGTCCAGATACTTCCCTTCATACCCCATGACCAGCGTAGTCTGAACACCGAGGACAATTCATCATTACATAATACTTGGCGAGTCCCTTCCAAGCAAAGCTATCGAGATCATCCAGCGGTCGGCACTGATTTTAAGGCCCATTGTTTATTTAAATTTCTCCTGCACTTCATTATCCGACGCATTGAGAGTAGTCTGGAAAAGCAAGGCTTTTAACAATAAATCGACTTTCATTTAAAGAATCAGAACCAGATTTAATATCACAGACATACGTCGGTAAAAAGTTAACTTTACAGTAGCAGTGCAATGAAATACAGGATAAACAAATATAGAGAAAACAAAACTGAGATACAGGTGGCAACGGGGAATAAAGCTGTTCCTGAATCGCTGAGCCTGAGCTTTCTGGCTTCTGTATCTTCTTCCCGATGGTAACACTGTGGTAGACGGCATGTCCTGTTAGTGGGCAATGTTAATGACGGACGTCACTTTGACAAGAATCAGCCCTTGTAACAATAATCAATGAGATACAGAGAATTTATATTTACCAACAAGTATCTTGTATCATTTCTACTAAAAGCACGTAGATTTACACACCATCTTCCTGTGTGCACCCTACTGGAAACCCTGACACTCCATGAACAGTCAGTGAAGAGAAAAGGTATTATCTGGGAACCGAGTCTACGCTGGCAAGACATTCCATAGAAACATAGAAAACATAGAAAATCTGCAGCACAATACAGGCCCTTCGGCCAACAAAGTTCTGCCGAACATGTCCCTACCTTAGAAATGATTAGGCTTACCTATAGCACTCAATTTTTCTAACCTCCATGTACCTATCCAAAAGTTTCTTAAAAAGACCCAATCGTATCCGCCTCCACCACTGTTGCCGGCAGCCTATTCCACGCAGTAACCACTCTCTGAGTAAAAAAACTTACCCCTGACATCTCCTCTGTACCGACTTCCCAGCACCAACATCTCTCCTCTTGTGGCAACCATTTCAGCCCTGGGAAAAGAAGATTCTTAATATCCACACGACCAATGGCTCTCATCATCTTCTGATCCTCATGTTCCCGATCTCCACGTGTCCGTGTGCTCCTACTTTTCGGCAATGGTTGGTCTCTGGCCGCTGGAGAGTTATCACCCCTGCATGTCTGAAGCTCCGGAATCTTATATCGTTCCTCATCAATTGAACCATTGGATCCCCAAACCATTGGCTCAAGGTCACCTGACCTACCTGGGTCACCTGGTTACTGATCATTGTGCAGAGCTACAACCAACATATTGTACCTGGCTCTGCCCACCCCAGCCTTGTGTATTCGTATCTTTACACCCTGACTGGTCCAAACCAGTTAAATGAGGCAACCCGGACAGAGTCTACCGAGACTCCAGATTGCCTGTTTGTGATATCTGGCATCTTACATATCAAGTAGCTGCTCCTCTGAGCATGGTCTCAGGTTTACTGCTCTGATTAGATTGTCCCAGAGTCAAGAATCAGTTCAGAGTCCACGCCCTTCACATAACAAAGGCGACTTGTTTGAGAATGGTCTCAGGTTTAGCAGATTATTACCTGAAACTCCCTGTGTCCACATTCAGTTCCTCTGATTAAATTATTCCAGTGCAAGAATCAGTTCATAGTCCAGAAAATGAGTGCGGGCGGGGTAGAGAGAACTGGCTTGTCTGCTTCCCCTGTCCTTGATCAGACTTTGGTTTCTTCTGGACAACAGTGTTTTATGAACCATTCAATCTGACACGATTGTATCTTTCTCGGGTCTGCTGTCGTTTGAATGCACCAGGGTGGATGATGGAGGTTTTCCATAAGACCTGATAACTTCAGACTTGTCTGCAATATGTCTTGCATTTTCTATTGATAAAATTGTGTCTCCGTTGTTCTGTGCATCATTGAGAAAGTTTGTGAATAGGAATGCGAGGGAAAGTCAAGTTCCACCTTTCGAATGATCCAAGTTCCACATTGCAGCACCCGGTTCATTGATGACCTCCTGAGAATTTGACGTTATTGGTTACGTCACAGCTCAGACGGGACTGTTCCGCCCGTCTGGGACAGGATGGAAGGAAGAGATGGCTCCTGTGTTGCAAGACACCGTGACTTATATGACACAGTGCTGAAGAATGAGATGAATGGAGGAGAATGGGGAGATGATAATTAATAAATTGATATTACAATGTGAACACATCAGCTGGAGATATTGGGATCCTGGGAACAGTACAGCACGGGAACAAACCTTTTGACTCACTACTTCTGCGCTGAACAACAACTCGAATGAGATTAAACTCCGATGACTGCACCTGACCCATCTCCCTTCATTCACTTCATGCTCATGAGCTTTGGCAAAATATTTACTGTTATGGGAAGCTAGAGGTTATAACTCAAAAGATGAGAAATCAGTACGATCGGCGCCCACGTTGAAGTAAATATTTGAGGAGGGAAGTGGAAACACTTAGGGATTAAACTAAAAGGTGAAGTCTCAGTTACAGACTTCCCCGGAAGGAAGCAGGAAGGCTGGTGAGTTCGCCAAACCAGAATCAATCTGGGTGCTGAAAGGGAATCCAGATGTAGAGGTAGGGATGACAGAGAAACCAGCAACCTGTACAGATATAGACTTAGTCATGACTCATTAACAGGGTCAGGAGTTAGCAAAGCTACAAAGAGGCGAGGATTCTGACGAATTTGGGAAATATCGAGGGATACAGGCACGGTATCGGATTGTACTTAATAATGGTATTATTTTGTGCCAGAATGTGAAAGAAACCAGGTGGTGTATTGTCACCATGACATTTGTGGGTATCAAGGAGCAGACAGAATTATGGAACAGTTGAAGAATCTGTGTTGGAGGTCGAAATTGCAAGAAGATGTACAATATTATTGTAAGAATTGTTTGATTTGTAATTTATTTTTATTGAAGTTCATCATTAAACAAACATTTCCATAAGATGTATTTCAGACATTGTACATATTTACCATATAATCATACATATCACAAATCTCTACAAAGTATTTATCTACACGCTGCATCTGAAAAGGAAACAGCATTATGAATGGACAGTGCACCCCTCATACAATCTCTTCTCCCTCCTGCCATCTGGGAAAAGGCTCCGAAGCATTCGGGCATTCTCGACCAGACTATATAACAGTTTCTTCCACCAAGCTATCAGACTCCTCAATAACCGAAGCCTGGATTGACACCTTGCCCTACTGTCCTGGTTATTATTTATTGTAATGCTGTTTTTGTGCACTTTATGCAGTCCAGTGTATGTCTTTAATCTAGTATAGCTTTCTCGGTGATTTTTGTATTACGTAGTTCAATCTAGTTTTTTGTACTGTGTCATGTAAACCATGGTCTTGAAAAACGTTGTCTCATTTTTTCTATGCACTGTACCAGCAGTTATGGTCGAAATGACGATAAAAGCTGACTTGACTTGACTTGACTTGACTTGATCTAAGGTATACACTTAGAAAAGAGTGGAAAGAAAAAAAATAAGCAAAAAGAACGAACTATGTATAAGTAGGGCGTCATCATTTTTTACAACAGATTCATTAATTTGTGAGAATAAAATCAGGACTATGAGGCATTATATAGTTAAGCCATTTTCCCAGTATGAATCAAATTGTTCCAGGTTATGATTAACAGATTTTGTTCTCTTCTCCATTTTGTAAATGTCCATTGTAATTTCCATCCATGCATTTAAATTTGGGCTTTCCTGTGATAACCATTTCCTAGCAAGAGTCTTTTTAAGAAGCAACCAACAGTATACTCATTAAATATTTATCTCTTTTCAAACATTCTTCCGCTGTGTACAGAAAATATATGGTCTTACTCTCTAAGGGTATTTCATATTTAAAGACGTCTCATGGGGCATCATGTATCCCCCTCCAATAGTCTTTGATAACGGGGCAGTGCCAAAAAATATGATAATGATTTGCATTTTGATTTTCACAATTTCTCCAGCAAACAGGGAGGTTACTATCATAATGGTATTTCTGAGAGGGTGTAATAAAATATCGTATCAAGTTTTTCCATCCGAACTCCCTCCATTTCTGTGAACTGATACACTTCCATTGATATCTCCATATTGTTGTCCATTCTTCCTCAGATATAATTATCCCTCCTTCCTTCTCCCATTTTGTTTTAATGTATGAAGTCAAATGTGTTTTGAGATTTAACAACCCGTTATACATGCTTGAAATGATTCTACTACCATTATCTGAATTATATGCTTTTCTAAAGAGTTCAATCAAGCATGTAATTGCCTTGGTAACATTTTAAGCGTCTTATTAACATATTGTCGCATCTGTAAATACCGATTAAAATCTTGTTTTTCTAATAGGTGTTTCTCATGAAACATTTCAAAACTGAACAGTGTTCCTTCTTTCATTATGTTGCAAAGAACTGTTATTCCTCTGGCTGTCCAGTCCTTAAATCTAGCATTAAGTTTATTCGGTGTAAAATCCAAGTCACAGACACACCATATAAGAATTGCAATATCTCCCTTCAGATTATATTCTTTTATAGTAGTTTTCCTTATTTTAAGATCAATTTCACCCATGGGTTATCAATAGTATTTAAGTACCTTTGCAGGTTGTTATCAGCCAAAATTGTTTGTATGGGGATGGGAACTACCCGCTCCTCCATGTTTTTCCACTGAGTGTCAGATGATGTGTTGCACCAACATATCACAGCTCTCAACTGTGCTGCAAAATGATAACCTCTAAGAGAAGGCAAGCCCCATCCCCCCTTCTCCTTTGCTAATTGCAAAGTTTTGAGAAGAACTCTCGGCCGTTTACCCTGCCAAATATACCTTGATAGCGTCTTGTTCCATTCATTAAATTGATTTTGATTAATCTCTATTTGTAGTGTCTGAAAGAGATATAATAGTCTGGGCAGTATATTCATTTTAATAGACTCAATCCTTGAACTGAGACTGAGAAAAGGAGTCAGGCTCCATCTTGCCACATCCTCCTTATTTTTATTTTTTATATAAAGGATGATAGTTACATTTTGATCATTTTGCCAAATCTTTTGGCATAATGGTGCCCAAATACTTGAAAGACTTGAAAGGGGTTTCGAATTTTACTTTCGCTTGGTGGGCTATAGTAATATGAAAGTAATTGGGTTTTATCTATGTTGATCTAACCCAGATAAATCGGCTCGAGAAGCAGTTTTAAGACACGTCCCGTAGAATGACCACGTGTTGATTTGCAGGTTTATTTTGTTGGATATTCGCATCCATCCCCTGGAGGGCTGAACTATATCCTCGAGATAGTGGATACGGTCACCAAGTGGATAGAGGCTTCCACAACGAGACAATGAAAGTGCTGACGTCACAGCCAGGATTTACCCGTCTTTACCCGTTGGGGATTGCCAAGGACTCCAGAATCAGATCACGGTCCCCGCTACACTGGACAAGTGATACAATATCTAATGAAACTGTTTGGAGGTAAAATAGAGGTTCCATATCCCCTATCGACCAGAATGCAGTGCGATTGTTGAACGGATGAACTGGACTTTAACAACAATGTTGCCCAAAATGAATAAACGGCTCATGGGTCTTGTCTTACTCTATGTTCTTATGATAGTGTTCACCACAAAAGCGTTCTCTCCTGCATTTATACATTTTAAGTTGACAGTAGGGAGAAAAAAATGAGTGTGTTCGTATTCTTTCTTGCCTGGATTTATCACAGGCCGAGTATGATGGCGCTGAAAAGGACGAATGCAAGCAGCAATTAATTGACTCTATTAAGGAGGCCCATTATGATGCCGCCCCTAGTAAGTGACGGAAGAAGCGGCAGAGCGAAGCTTGTTCAGAGGTTCGAGCAAAACCGCGGGCGTTTAAAATAGGACTGAAGGTTATGATGTCACTACATCAGCCAAGACCCATTACATCTTCCAGTTTTGTCGGCACAGAGCCTGTCCATCAGTATATCGAATTCAGACTGCTCCAAGCAAGTTGGGTTGGTAACATATTAATAAACTCAAACCCCTTAGAGATAGTCATATCTAGTAGCTGAGTTCCATGAAAATATATTGCCAATGGGGTGCCCTGGACCGAGATAAGGTGATCCTCTTAGATTTATGTATCGACGATGACGTGGAAGAAGCTTCTTCAATGAGTTGGGCAATCACTTCCTGTTTGTACCCTGAGGATGAGGATAGGTCACATCTTTGCACTCGCCCGATTGAAAGTGGATAGAGGCTTTCCCAAAGAGATAATGAAAACCGCTGACTTTCATCCACACTTTTGCTTTTGAAAGAGTTTTTACCCGATGGCGATTGACAAGCACTTTAGAATCAGTCATGGTCGCCGCTGCACCGCACATGTGATACAAAATGTAATGAAACTGTTTGGGATAAAACACAGTTGGTATCGCTTATCGACCACAATACAGTGCAATTGCTGAATGGATGAACACAACTTTAATGACAATGTTAGTTAGAATGAAAGGGTTAGAATCCTTGTTTGTGCTAGATTTATCATCAACCGAGTGTGCTGGCATTGGGTGAACAAATGCAAACAGCAATTAATTGACTCTATTCAGGAGGCCCATTCTGCTGCCACCTATAACAGGAGACGGAAGAAACAGAAGAGCAAAGCTTATTTCGAGGTGCGATCAAAACCGCGGGTGTTGGAAATAGGACAGAAGGTTATCATGTTTCTAAATCAGTCAAGCCACTTTACAGCTTCGCGATTTGTAGGGTCATATGATTTCGCTGACAGAACCGGTAGGATCAGTATATCGAATTCAGACTGCTACAAATAAGTTGGGTTGGTATCATGTTAACGAACTCAAACCCCTTGGAGATAGTCAAAGTCCTCTCGTAGCTGAGTTCCAGCAAACCTATTGCCAATGGGTTGCTCTGGACCGAGATGAGTGATCCTCTTAGATTTATCTTTCAGGCAATCGACGGTGATGGGGATGAAGGAGCAGTTGCCCCCTCAGTGACTTGGGCAACTATTTCCAGTTTGCTCCGGTAGGATGAGGATAGGTCAAATCTTTGCACTCGCCCGAGCTAAGGTGGTGTCAATGGAAAAGAGAAACAGATGGGAGAACGTGTTTGTTGTGTGGTCTTCTGGAAATAAAGTGGAGGATAATTGATATGATATGAACGGATTTTAACAAGGCGTTAAGCTTAGTCATGGTAGGACCATCCATAATGGCAGATGGTTTCGTATCCATGGAAAATTAGCTGCTAGATTCAGAAATGACGCCCACAGAGGATAGTTGTGGATGGAGCGTTTTCTCTCTGGATGTTGTTGACAGGGGTCCTGAAGAGATCTGTCTGAGACCCAGGGTTTTCTTGGTGTTTTTATGTGGAAGGATGGTTTATTGTATTTCCAGTGATGTGGAGGTTGGTGGAATTATAGACAGTATAGAAGTTTGTTACAGAATACAACAGGACAGTGACAGGACGCAGAGCAGCGCTGAATAGTTACAGATGGAGTTCCACCCGGAAGGTTACGGAGTGATCCATTTTGGGAGGACGAATTTGAAGTGAGAAGTGATACTTTCATGAGTCAATCGAGGGCCGCACATCAGTACGAATTCCGCAATGGAAACGGAGTGATGACTCTCTCCAATCAGTCGAGGGCCGCTCATCGCTACGTGTATCACAACAGGCACGGAGCGGTGCACTGCAGAAGAAAGTGTGATTGACAGGTGAGCTTGACCACATCCGCTGATCTGCTCACACTCATAGTGACGCTCGAAAGGCAATATACCCGACAGTAAATCCGGAGCAAAAAATACAACTTCGTGGAAAATGACAGAGCGGCCTGAAAACCTACGGATTGTCCATAGATTTTAGTTACTATATTTACTGAAACAGAGAATGGATGGAAAATTAGCGGTAGAATAGTGGTAGGTTTGAGAATATCTTTAAGGTTAAGTAGACTGCATGGCACGTCATGGGTATGAGGTCATCAAGTCATTGACTGGCAGAGATCAGGTTCCTGCCAAACGGCCCATGTGTGCGCTGGGAAACATTGTTCTTCAAACTGTCCACAGCCCTCGCTAATCTCCCGAGGACACGCTCCCGTTCTGATCACAGGTCCCTGGGATATCGCTGTGGATCTTTACAGTGTTTGCAGGAATACGTGCAGTGCATTTTATTTTATGTCAACTGTAACTGTGATTTCCAACACACAAACAGACTGAAATGACTGGAACGAACGAAAGAAAAGAACAAACGAACGTTCCCCTTTAATAAGGAAGTGTTGTTCTTTTCACCCGCCAGAACAAACTCCTTCACTCAATTTCAGAAGCGAATATGCACGCTCAAATATTACAAAATAAATCAACTTCAAGATGAATGCCGGTTTTAAAGCAATAATGATATAAAAAATGCCATTTAAATAGCTGAGGCCAGGTATCATGCAAAATAACATGGAAAAAAAGCATATTCTATTTTGTTTTACAGTAATGGACTCTATTGAGGAATCAAATTCATGACACGGGGACAGAGTGAGGATAAATAGTTTAAGATAAGTGTTTGTGCAGTTAGTTGTCACTAATTTCCCTGACGTATTAGGCACGCTAATTGCCTCAGTGGAATTGTTCTCTGCTCAATAAAAGTCAGCTAAACCGATCACCAGTCCATCTGAGCAGTTGAAACGCTCCGTACAACTGAACGCTGCTTCTGACGGAATATGGGATATTCGACGATTTACCACATCGCGTGCATTTTCTATCCCACACCTGTAGCGGTTGGTGTCCCCGGTAAGATGCCGGAGCTGGTCTCTTTATGTATGGTGCCGTCGTTACTCTGCTGCGGTATCCGCACTGGTTCTAAGCACAGATGCTACCGTCGGCTGCAAATGGAGGACTCAGGCATCTAATGGTTTTATTTCTATTTTCCTTACTTTGATCGCTGCGTTTTCTTCTTTTCTCAATTAAGTTGGTCCCGATATTGTCACTGTTTCATAATTTCACCTCGTTAGGCTTTTGGAAGTGATGATGGTCTCTGCTTTTCTAGGTCCGTGTCTCTATCAGTGCAGACACTTCGACTTATAACAACGTGGCAGCTTATTTGAATGATGTTCCAGTCTATTTTCGACACGTAGTTCTGTTCTTGAAATGATAACTTGTGCTTTGTATCTTTTGATTCCACTTAGTCACGGCTGCAAACAATCCCTTCAGTTCTTTCACCACTAGTAATGGAAATGGTTTTGCTAACAGGAGTGATCTACTGCTCACCGGTCCGTGAGTCCTGGAACTCGGATGCCTCGCTCTAAACCGGGGGTCGGCAACCTCCGGCTCCCGAGCCATTTGTGGCTCTTTCACCTCTGTGCTGCGGCTCCCTGTGGCTTTGGGAAATAATTGGTCAGTATTTAATTAAAATGTATTTTATGTTAGTTTGTTAGCTTTTGAAATGTAATTCTAAATTTGAAGATTATGGTGATCTTGTACAATCTAAGTGTGGCTACACATTTCCTGGCACATCCGAAACGGCTCACAATTAGCCAGCATTCCGGCTAAGGGAGATAGCCTACGGGGGTTTGTGAGTACGCGTCTTTTGCAGCATCTGCGTCCATGGGGGCTGGGTTGAGGGAGGCTTAAAAGCAAGGCTGTTTAGTTCGAATAAAGTTATTCGACTGCAGTTTACTGACTGCGTGAGCACACCGCTACAACGTGTTTTTATCGCTATTAATATACGTCACCACTGCCAATACCTGACACCCGCCAGTGCGCGATTTCTTTAATTTTTCGATCCAAGGTAAGCCAACTATGGAGAATTCTAAAAAAAGAAAAGTGACTGAAGAAAACAGAACGTTTAATGATACGTGGACAGATTCATTTGCTTTCACTGTTGACGAGACTGGTTTACCGGTATGCTTAATATGCAATGAGAAACTAGCAAACAACAAAAAGTCAAATGTCGCAAGGCATTTCCAGAATAAACACGCAGCCTTTGCTCAAAAATATCCGGATGGAGATGAGAGAAAAAAAGCCGTTTCGGAACTGATGCGGAAGGTTGATCTGAGCAAAAATCATTTCCAGAAATGGATGAAGTCTGGAAAATCAACGACATACGCCAGTTATATTGCCGCTCAGGAAATAGTCAGGCACGGGAAGCAGTTTACAGATGGTGAATATATAAAAGAATCTTTCATTAAGATTTCAGAACATCTATTCACGGACTTTAAAAACAAGAGTGAAATTGTGCAGAAAATCAGGGATATGCCCCTCTCTGCAAAGACTGTCAAAGACAGAACCATAAAAATGGCAGAAGACATCACAAGACAGCAAATTAAAGACATCAATTCAGCTGTGGCCTACTCGATTGCCTGTGACGAGTCTAAAGACAAAGGTGATATTGAACAAATAGCGTTGTTCTGCCGGTATGTAAACTCTGCCGGGCCACAGGAAGAACTGATTGAGTTGATACCTCTAAAAGACCAAACACGGGGGGAGGACATCTGTGAGGCTGTCTTGAATTGTTTAAGAGCCAAAGGAATAAAGACCACCCATCTGGTGTCAGTAGCTACTGATGGGGCACCTGCTGCACAACAAAGTCCAGTGGCTGTCCAAAGGGGAGGTGCTGAAACGCTTTGTCGCGTGTCTGGAAGAAGTGAAAACTTTCCTGGGCAGCAAAGGGCTCAACTTTCCTGAGCTGGAACAGCCAGAGTGGCTGGAAAAGCTACACTTCATGGTAGACATGACAGCGCACCTGAACACGCTGAACACAGCTCTTCAACGGGGTAAGGACGTACAGCCCTGCACATGTTGGAGGATGTTTTGGCATTCGAGCGCAAGTTGACGTTGCTTGCCAGAGATTTACAGAAAGGCACATTGTCTCACTTCCCCAATTTGAGAGAGTTCAAACAAGGTCACGACATGATAAATTCGGAGTATTTACATTCTGCAATCATCGCAATGCAAACATCGTTTGGGAAACGCTTCTGTGAGTTCAGAGAGGAAAAAAACACATTATCCTTCCCGGTCACTCCCCTAAGCATCGATCCATCCCTACTAAATACGACTGCATTGTCAGGTGTGAGTCAACCTGAACAAGTATGATAAATATTTTAATTGCCTATTATTTTACGTATATTCATATGTTTTCATTGTTCAGTGAAATAGTCCTTTTATTTTTCAGGTTGACAGCTGGCTGACGTTATTTTTGGTTTGCTGCTGGCGGCAAATTTAAGTTTGGCGTTTTTCATAAATACAAGAAGGACTCAAATAGACGTTGAGTATTTTACTTAAAAGTAACCTTCAACCCAACGTCTTTTTTTCGGAGTTCAAAATGTTTTTGTTGCATGCAGAAATGTAATTTCATTTTCTCTGCAGGAGTTCATCAATTTCATAAATGCAACACATTATAGTTTGTTTATACATAGCATAAAGGCAAAACAAAACGTTGTATGCAGTGTTATTTCATTTTAAATGTCAAGCGGGTTTTGCGGCTCCCAGTGTTTTCTTTTCTGTGGGAAACGGGTCCCAAGTGGCTCTTTCAGTGGTAAAGGTTGCTCACCCCTGCTCTAAACTGTCGGAAGTTCGCCAATCCATTGACACTCACATCCGTCATTGTCCTCCAGCCGGAGTGCAGCGACCGAGACTGCACCCACTGGATTCCCGCTTTCCTGTCCAAACATACCATACCCTGCATATCATCGGTAGAATGGGGGCATTCAGGGAGCTGACCGTATTTCTATTTTGTTTCCAAACTGTTGCAGTTAACTTAATGGCGATTGTGATCCTCTCTCGGGGAAAATGCGGACTCTCCAAATGCATCACCCGTTACCTGGTTGGAATGGCAACAGCGGATCTACTGGTTGTCATCGTTGCTGCTTTATTGGAACAGACCAACAATATCTACATTTATTCTAGATCCCTGCTCATCACTCCTGTCTGCGCTCTGACACTTATATTTCGGGTCGTGACGCAGGACTGTTCTGTTTGGTTCACGGTCAGTTTTACCTTCGATCGCTTCATCGCCATATGTTGCCGAAAGATGCGGGAGCGATATTGCACCGAGAGAACTGCAACGGTGGTTATCGTGACCGTGGTTATAGTGAGCTGCGGGAGATGTGTCCCGTTTTACTTTGCCGTTGAACCTTACGTCATCATTGACAACATGCCCTGGCGGTGCACCGGCACATATGAATACGCTACTTCACCCGTGTGGAGAGGATACCAATTACTGGGCAGTATTTTAACACCATTGTTACCAATCGGCTTAATCCTGGTGTTTAACGGGTTAACCGTAAGTCATATCGTTGTGGCAAATACAGTCCGCAGAAAGCTTCGGCACAGCAGCGATAATCAGAAAGATGCCGAGGTGGAAAAACGCAGAAAATCGATGATTTTGCTGTTTTCTATCTCAGCTAATTTCATATTATTTTGGATGCCCCATGTAGCCCATTCCCTGAAATGGCAAGTGCAAAACTATTATTACCAGGACAGATATTTGAGTTCCCCTGTATACATCCTCCAACAAATTGGGTTCATGTTACAAATTCTCAGCATGTGCACCAATACTTGTATCTATACACTGACACAGAGGAAATTCAGAGAAGAGCTGAGGAATGGAATGAAGTATGTGTTGACATTAAATGGCTATCCGTCTAGGTAACGCCCGTGTCCAATTGCAATTCTGCGGAGTTTTCAAATAAAGCCGATTTACAATGAACAGGTTTGGCAAATTGTTATAAATTCGAACAATCATATGCCTGGCCATCCTGAAATTGTAAAATTGGCAGAAAATTGCTGACTTCATGCAGTTCAGGTAGGTAGCAATACAAACGCTCAATGCTGCTTGCCTGATTGTTACATTGGTTGAAGTATGTTCCAAACGATCACAGACACTCGACTGTCAAAAGGGCAGGGATGGATTTAGTTGTTACAAAATGGAAAGGGTCGGGTAACATAGTTTTAAGGGGGCGCAATAGGAAACCAGGGATAGTATCGCAGCTGCAGAAAGGGAGGACAACGTGGAGCGTTTGCTTATTAATAGATAGTGTGACTAACACACACACATGAAGCTGATCACTCCGTTTGGAGTATTCTATACAGCCGCCCACCAGATCAACCAAATAAGTGCAACGGGAACGGTAAAGATCCGATCGGGAAGACGATATTTGACATCGGCCAGTTATTGGCATGGGTAACTGAAACTTCCAGAATATTCCCTGGCACCTCCCCAGGGTAAAAGGTCTTGGTATGGCATAATTTCTCAGTTGTGTCCAGGAAGGATTCATTTCACTATATGAAGACAAGCGGACTGGCGAACAGTCCATACCGGATCTAGTATTAGAAAAGGAAACGGATCAGGTGACAGATCTCTCGGTGTGTCCGGATTTCAGAGCAATAGGGCAGATCTGCCCTCTATTTAACTTGCACATGGATAGGACCAGGGAGCATAGAATGTGTTTAATTGGGGGGCTGCTGTGTATGGTGCTACCTGTCAGGAACATGGGAACGTAAATTAGGAAATGATGTACTCTGGGAAATGTGCAACAGGTATGTGCAGATTGTTTAGGGAGCACTGACATGGGGTTCAGTAAGGGTTTGTCTCAGGGCAAGGATGATAGCATAAAGTAACACTCAGTGGCAATAAAGTTGGAACAACTCGTCAAGAGGAAGAAAGAAAGGTACTTAAGTTTTCGGGACAAAACGATCTGGCAGGGTTATGGAAGGTCACAATGCACACAGAAGAGAATTTAGTAATGGAATTCGAACATTTAGAAGGGGTTTTGAGAAATCCTTGGCGAGTTGCACTGTGAAGAACAGGAGGAGACTGGAGACAGTGTGGGCAGATCAGAGGAAAAAGAGGAAATCTTGCGTCTGGAGTCCAAGCTCCTCACTGAATACATTAATGAATGTGAACAGAGCGTCAAAAGGCAGACATGCTCGAAAGTGCCGGCGCTGAGAAAGAGGATGCGCTGGAAACTTGGAAAACACTATGATAGATGATTCCCCGGTGCCGGAATGGATACAGTTCAGCTGATTTGGGAAGGGAAACGAAGATATTGCTGAGATTCCGGACAGGGTATTTCTTTTTTCCTTGACCACGGAAGAAGAACTAGAAGATTCAAAGGTGGCAAATGTTATGCAAATTGCTACAATGCATTCATATCTTCAAAATATTTCAGAAAGTGACATGCTCTTATTTGTTCAATGGTTAACAAACATCTGTAATTGCAATCGTAAACCATTTAATGAAACCTTTCGACTCCAAGACAAAGAGGCGCAGAAGGTAACGTATCGTCCACGAGTTAATATTCAACACAATTAAAACATGACGTCTCCAAACCTCCAACGACTTGCAGGATTACTGACCTGCAATTTCTGACCAAGGATAGGATTCGGATTAAATGAACCTTCGTTGTATAGTATCGTGGCTAATCATCCCTTTTACCTACTAGCACCTCTGAAGCAACAGATCTGTTCACCGTACTGAGACCACTGTCACACCCACCTCCAAATCGGAACTACAGTCTTCATTTGTTTTCTGTATTCTTTCAAACTTATTTACATCTTTCCTGCAGGTAGATGAGCCCAACAGCACACAGTATTCCAAATTAGGCAACAATGAAATCTTAAACAGCATCAACATAACATCCTTACAACTGTACTCAGTACATTAGCCTATGAAGTCAAATGAAGTCAAAAGTTTATTTTTTTACGACCTGGACCGTGGCCATCCACAACTTCCAAAGCAAAAGGCCTCAGCACGTATTCTAAAGAACTTAGGAGAGTGAGACGTGGGAATCTGAGGCGAGCATACATCAGCACTTCAGAGAATTTCGGAAAGATATGCAGCCTTCGAATTTCCCATCAGTTCCTGCAAATCACTCTCATCCGTGTATTTCTCCAATCATCTCTTAAACATTAACATCGGTATCTCAGTTACCATTGGTGTTGTCAGCACTGTCTACTCTCTGACCACCCTCTGGGTGAAGAAGCCTCCCCTCATGATTCCCTTAAACATTTCACATTTCACCCTTCACCCATGATCTCCAGTGGTATTCTCGCCCAACGTCAGTGGAGAAAGCCCGCTTGCATTTACACTCTCTATTCGCCTCATAATGTTGTATACCTCTATCAAATCTCCCCTCCGTCTTCTACTAGCTCGGAGTAACCTTTCCTTTTAATTCAAAACATTCAGTCCCGGCAATGGCCGTGTAACTTGTTTTTCCTGCATTCTTTCAATCTTATTTGCATCTTCCCTGCAGGTAGTTGAGCCCAAGCGTAAACAATATTCCAAATTAAGCCCCAATAAAGCCTTAAACGACAGAAACGTAACATCCAAACTCCTGTACTCCGTACTTTGGTCTAGGAAGGCCAATGTGCAAAAAGATCACGACGCTCTCTAACTGTGCCGCAAATTTCATTGAATTACGGACCTGCATTCCCAGATTCCTTTGTTCTATCGTACTCCTCAGTGCCCTATCTCTCATTGCGTCAGAGCGACCCTGGCTTGCCCTCCCAAAGGGCAACATCTAACAGTTGTGTGCGTTAAATCGATCTGACAGTTTTCAACACATTTTCCCTGCTGGTCCAGATCCTGACTCATGCTCCGGTACTCTTTCCGCCGTCGACTACACCCGTAATGTTGTTGTCATCGGCAAACTTGCTGATCGAGTTGATGACATGATTATCCAGATCGTTGATATAGATTACAAATAACAACGGACACAGGAAGGATCCCAATTTACTTCCTCATTGTGAAAGCCAAGCGACTGACCCATCCCGAGCATCCTCCCATGTAAAACCTTTCAAGTTCCTTCCATCCACTGCCTTGCCGTCAACACCATTGCTGGTCACTACCTCGTAAAGCTTTGTACGTTTCGTTAGACATGACCTAATACGCACTGGCCCATCCTGACTATCGCTAATATTCCTGTTTGTCCATATACTTCCCTTCATACCCCATGACCAGATTTAACACCGAGGACAATTCCTCCTTACGTAGAACTTGACGAGTCCTTTCTCGGCAAAACTATCATTATCATCCTGTGGCTGTCACTGATATTTATGGCCTATTGTTAAATGATCCTGCAATATTATCAGGCGCATTGAGAGTAGTCTGGAAACGGTGTCGTAGCTTTAAATAAATAATCGACTGGACTTAAATAATGAGATGCGGTACAGTAGATAGAGCACAGAACATAGAACATTACGGCATTGTACAACCCTTCGTCTCACGAGGTTGTGACATACTTTCAACTAATTCAGAATGACACATCCCCACTGCAAGTGAATCAGAATTAGAAACAAATTTAATATCACAGGCATACGTCGTGAAATTTGTTAACTTTACAGTAGCTGTACAATTAATCTCCCTCCCGGTGGTAACACTGTGTCGAGGGCATGTCCTGTTGGTGCGCAACTTTAGTGATGGACGCCACTGTTACAGAAATCATCACTGTAATAATAATAAGTGATGCACAGAGAATCTGCACTTATCAGCAAGTATATTTTATTATTTCAACTATAAAACACGAAGGTTCAGACGCCATCTTCACTCCACGACACTCCATGAGCAGTCAATGAACAGAAAAGTCATTACCCGGGAACCGATTCGAGGCTGGCCAGAGAGAGGGACTCGGGAGAAAGAGACGGGGACAGAGACTGGTGAGGTAGCGAGAGAAAGACGAGGGCAGAGGAAGACCCTAGGGAGGGGGCCGGGGAGGTCGAGGTATCTGGTGTGGAGAGAAATCAGTGTTTCGAGAGTGACACTAGATGTGGACTGAGATCGGAGTCGGGAGTTTGGTGTCGGTAAAAAGCGGGAGAGAGATAGCCAGGAGAGAGAAACGCAACGGAGAGGGGGACGGAGCAGAGACCGGAGGCCGATAGATTGACTGGATGAGAAACAGACTGGCGGAGTTAAAGTCCAGAGGAGGGCGAAGGGTTGGGGTAGGTAGAGAGAGAGAGAGAGAGAGAGAGAGAGAGAGAGAGAGAGAGAGAGAGAGAGAGAGAGAGAGAGAGAGAGAGAAGGAAAAAGCGGCCGAGGTGATGGAGAGATCAGATAGAGATAATGTGAGAGACGGGTGGGGGGAAAAAGAGGCTGGGGAATGTAGAGAGACGGCGGCGAGTGTCTGAGAATAGAAGGACGGTGTGGGGGGGGGAGAAGAGAGATGCAGCCAAGATTCTAGGAGAGGAGAACTGCAGAGGGAGAGAGAAACTGAGCGAGACAGAGTGGGGCGGAGTAAAGGGAGAATTGTATGACAGAGCTAGTGTAGAGAGATGAGGCAGAGACTTGGGACGAAATGACTGAGGGGAGAGTCTGGGAGAGAGACCGGTGAAATAGAGAGAGATCGACGGGGAGGGGGCAGGGGAAGTCGAAAGTTCTGGGCTGTGGAGAGATACTTGGGAATCGGGGTGTGGAGGGAGATTGGAAGAGAACTCAGAAGGGGAGATTCCGAGACGCGGCTGTGTGATGGGTAGAGTAGGAGTGACGGCACGTAGAGAGAGAAACTTGTGGGAGGGAGAGGTGGGAGGGAGAAACCAGAATTGGGAAGTCAATGGAGAGAGAGAGAGAGAGAGAGAGAGAGAGAGAGAGAGAGAGAGAGAGAGAGAGAGAGAGAGAGAGAGAGAGAGAGAGAGAGAGAGAGAGAGAGAGAGGCGGGCTTAGGTACTGGTGGCCAGAGGAGTTGGGAAGATGGGTGAATACAGGGAGACGGGAGATTATAAGAGCTGTGCAGGGAACTAGACACTTAGGTTGAGAGACAGAGTGAGAGAGAGACTAGGATGAGGTAGGGAAGTGTGAGTCAGAGAATACTGTCCAGAAATACACTGAGCGATTTTGACTTTCCTACCTGCGGGGCATTCTGGGATTACAGCGCTTACATTCTATAATCCCTCTGAAACAAGCAACCCGTGCCATCTCTCTGATCGCTCCCACCCCGCCTGCTTGACCCGAGTCCTTCCCACACCATATCCGCGATCTCACTTTCTTCAAACGGTCTTCGCGATATTCATCCTCCCTCCCCGTCTCTGTGACCACAAAATACTGCTGATGTAACGAAAGCGCAAAGTGGTATGATGAAACTCTCATACAGCGTCATGTTAGTAACGGAACACTCTGGGCAATTTCTAGCGTTTGAGGCAGGAACCGAACTCACCCGAGAAGAAAAATACGGAGACTCGAAAGCCGGCGCGGAGACAGCGCCTAGTACGCGCAAGAGGTCCAATCGACCATGGTGGTTCAACTCTGTTTTGCCTCAGGATTTAAATTTTGTTAATTTCATTAAAGAACAAATTGTATTTTTCTTTTCAACTAACTCAACGGAAGAAATTTCCAGTGGAACATTATGGGATACCTTTAAACTATATAGCCGTGGGCAATTTTTTTTCTACTTTGCAGGAAGAAAGCAGAGGGTAGTAGTGGAAGGAAAGTATTCTGCCTGGAGGTCGGTGACTGGTGGAGTGCCGCAAGGATCTGTCCTGGGATGCCTGCTGTTTGTGATTATTATAAATAACCTGGATGAAGAGGTGGATGGAAGTTTGCAGATAACACGAAGATTGGAGGAGTTGTGGGTGGAACTGTAGGTTATCGAATGTTACAGGATGCAGAATTGGTTGAATAGCGGCAGATGGAGTTCAATCCGTGGAAGTGTGAGGTGATGTATTTTGGAAGGACACACCAGAAGGCTGAGTGCAGGGTTATTGGTCGGTTACTTAAGAGTCTGGATGAACAGAGGGACTTTGTGGTTGAAATCCATATATTCCTCAATGTCGCTGCACAGGTTGATCGGATAGATAAGAAGGCCTATCGGATCATAGGGGGATTGAGTTCAAGAGTAGTGAGGACATGTTGCAAATCTACAAACCTCTGGCGAGAGCACACTTACAGTATTGTGTTCAGTTCTGGTCATCTCATTATAGGAAGGATGTGGAAGCTATGGAGACAGTACAGAGAAGATTTACCAGGATGTTGTCTTGATTTGAAATCAAGTCTTATGAGACAAGTTTAGCAGAGCTGGGACTTTTCACTTTGGTGCGTAGAAGAATGAGAGGGGACTTGCTAGAGGTCTACAAGACTATGAGAGGTATAGATCAGATGGATATTCAGCACCTGTTCCCCAGGGCACGAATAGCAAACACCAGAGGGCACGGGTACAAGGTTAAAGGAGGGAAGATTAGGGGAGACATCAGGGGTAAGTTTATTACACAGAGGTTTGTGAGTGCCTGGGATGTTGGCGGAGGCTAAAACATTAGGGGTATTTAAGAGCCCCTTGGACAGGCACATGGATGAAAGAAATATAGATTACGGGGTAATGTGAGTTTAGTACATTTTTAAAGAACATATGGGTCGGCACAACATCGAGGGCTGAAGGGCTTGTACTATGCTGTAGTATTCGAGTGTCTAGTGTCTAGAAGTCCCACTCATAGCAGATAATTCAAAGGTTAATTTGTTATCAAAACATGTATCCATATACACCTCTGATTTTTTCTTCTCCAGACAGCCATGAAACAGAGAAAGAACATGAACGCCGTTCAGAGAGAAACATAAAATTCCCCCCCCCACACACACACACAAACATAAATGGAATGGCAAGCCGATCGTCAACCTCAAAAAACTCCTCTCCCCGCACAAAACGCAACAACAACATCGACAACCCTCCCCGCAAAAATAAAACCTAACGCCGCAGAAATGTGGAGGAATTGGTGTCACCAGTGTAGAGGAGGCCGCATCGAATTAGGCGACCCCAGGGGATTCACAGGTGAAGTGTCACCTCACCTGCAAGGATGTTTGGACAAAGGAGAGAGTTCATCCGTCAGGCCCTTTCACTGAGACACCCCGAACTCAAAACTAAATCCATCCAACCAAGTCTGGGCGAGGTTTTATGACCAATAAACTTAATTTCTTTCTGCTCTCAGCTGTCCAAAAGATTCACTGACTTTTAGATGAAGGGGTATCTATGGTCCACATGTTAAGGTTGTTGAGTTTACCAAGAAACAAAGGCTGCCGAGACGAGAGGTTTTCTGTTGACTAGTACACTGTGTGTGGACCCCGCTGACAATTCTGGTGTTGTGACCCGAATCGAGACAAACACCACGCTGCCCACTCCACCAACAACACGGCAGAGCCGGACACATAACAGAGGACATTACATCCCACAACACTGGATTCAGTGATGAAACCCATGATTAATGTTGTTGTCCCACTGAAATAATAAGAATCGTTCATTCCGGTGTTTTTAAATCCGAGCTCTCTCTCCACAGGTGACGTCACCCACAAACGGCCGTCAACAGAGGATTCTGGACCTGAGCTATCCCATTGGTGCGAAGTGATGTCAATCACTGGTGACACCCAATAGCGGATGGAGAGCATCCAAGAGGGCGGTAGCCCCGCTGAATCCGTCTCCCGCTCCCTCAGCGAGCACCCCGTCAAAGCGGTGCCAACCCCAAAGTAAATGTCCCTCTTTTTGATTTATTTCCATTTCCATCCGAGGGAATTTACGGCGCTTGTGAATTGTCTCCTGCGGCCGGATTTTGATGTATCGCTGATAGGTTGGAGGGAACTGCTCGGCCCATCGGCTTGAATCAGCTCCCAGGGGAGTTAGGGATCCCGGCAGAAGACGGAGGGGAGGGGGATATTATTGAAAAGATACCAGTGGTGTGAAAAGGAGCAAACACGATATTTGTCCCTGTGGGAATAGGAGGGGTTTAGCTTTGGAAATGTCTGAGACCATGGTGGTGGTGAGCTGGTGGACAAACACAGAAAGACTGTTTAACTCCGGGTCGGGCCAATGGTCTGGGAAAAGTGGGGATAGGAGTGGTGTTGGGGGGTAATGATGGACTGGCCCGGGATCTTATTGAATGAAAGTACAGGCTGGAAGGGCCGACTGGCTTGCTCCTGTTCCTGTTGTCTCTGTGTTTAAGGAGATGGAATAACCAAATCCTTCCTTGGTCTGCAAGATGTTTCACTGTGTGTTGTAAGGACCGGTGGTAGGAGCCCAGTTTTTCCCAAACTGTATCAGCAATCTGACCGAGGGACCAAATCCAACATTTCTGAGTCTGTTGTAGACACGAAAGTATAGTTATATACTGATAATGACACAAAAGTATATTAAGATATTGTTAAGGACATAAAACTTATATCTCTACATTGTTAATGAGATTTCTAAGTCTGCTATTGATACATAATATATATAATATCATTGCATACAACCTGTATTTAAAAACATAAAACACATTTCGATATTGTTAATGACGGAGAATCGTATAATTTGTGTTCCGTGTGTTATCTGAATGTACTTGCCTGTGATGCTGCCACAGGTCAGTGTTTCCCTGTACCTGTACCTTCCCGTACTTGTGCACTTCGTTATGAATTCCACAGGACCCCACAAAACTCAGTGAGATTTGATTATCATCTTGTCATCTGAGTGGGAGAAATGTAAAGAGACAGTACATTGTTAAACACAAGAGCCTGAACATTGTTGATGAGCAGAGGGAACCTGGAGTCCAAGTTCAGCGCTCCCTGAAAGAGACTACTCAGATCGACAGAGTGGTTAAGAATGCAAATAGTATGCTTACCTTTATAATCAAGGCGTTGATTTCAAATGCCAGGAAGTTATGTTAAAGCTCGAGTTTGGCCACTTCTGGAGTATTTCATACAGTTTTAGTAACATCGTTCTCGGAAGAATGTCGGGGTTTAGGAGCGATTGCAGACGAGCTTTACCAGGACATTTCCGGGATTACAAGGCATGCATAATTTCAAATGGCATATGCCAAAGTTTACATTGTTTCGTTCTAGCTTTTTCACTTTAGGATCATTTATATCATAATATAAACTGTTAATTCAGTAACTGTCTATTTCTGGAGGACCATCAGTGATTGTCCTTGATGTGTTCTTCCACCAAGTTCTATCTGCTCACTCCGTGCTATATTGTTCATATTTTGCCTGTACTTTATCAATAATTATATATCAGCAATCTTCCTCCTACTCTCACCTAATTGTGAAGTATTCTGCCTCACAGAGTTATTTCCGCGCTCAGTGCTTGTTACCTAGAACTAGAAGAGGATTTATTGAATGCAGCATGAGGGAGGGTAAAGGCAGCCATTTCAAATTTTAGTTTCAACGGTATGATATGGCAGCTGTGTTAATTTTATATAAAGGCACTTTACAGGACAATGTCAGGGTAGCAGACTGTCACCTGAAGTTTAATTGAAGTTGGATAACGCGACAAGAGAATGGTCCAAAAGACAGGAGAAAATAAATAAGACAATAATTTCAAAAGAAAATTTCGCGTTTTGGAATGGCCGAGCCAAAGCCCTAACGTTAATCCCATGAGAATGTTGTGGAATGGCCTGAAGCAACAGTTCAGGCAAGGAATCCCACCAACATTCCAGAGTTGAAGCGCGTTGACTGTGTGTACTGAATGAAGAGAAAACTAATGATGATCCCTTTTCCATTCTGGTTCCATCTGCCCATTCCCCATACATCTTGTTTAAACTCTGTCCAGCCTGTATCCCACCATCCCAATGATATACATCAACCATCTTCTTCAAAATCTGTCCAGTCTGTCTCCCAACACATCAATAATACATATCAGCTATCATGTTCAACCTCTGTACAGCACTTATCCCACCACCTCAATGATATACATTAAGCATCTTGTTCAACCCAGGTCCAACCTGTATCCAACCACCTCAATACGTATCAAGCATCTTGTTCAACCTCTGTCCAGTCTGTATGCCCTCACTTCAATGATATATATATATCAAATTTCTTGTCAATTTCTGATCAGTCTTTATCACATCAATAATTACAATTTTAGGCTCAACGTTACAAAATGGCGAAGTGTTAATCTTGACAGTATTTAAAGTGAGTCTGTTACTTCATTGTCATTTTTGGAGAGCTACTTTCTCTGTTGCCAGGGTAACAGCCCATGTGACTTGCAGGGAGTGGTGCACATTTTTATCTCTCTCTGGTCACGGTCCCTCAGTGAGAGACATGGGCCTCGACAGCAGATGTGACAGACTGATAGTGGGGTGGGGAGAATTTTGTGAGCAGTGAATGTAACGACTGTATTAGCTCTGTGTTGGAATGAAGACGAAACTAATGAATGTGGGCATCACATTTCTGCAACTTTGTTCAGGCCGTCACAGACATCCCGTAACCAGTCAATAATTGTGGATCATTTAAAGTTAAAGGAGAAAAAGCTGGAAACGTTCAGCAGATCGGGCAGCAACTTGAACAGTCCCAGTTCTGATTCCGGATCTTCCACAGTTTCTCTTTCCACAAATCTAATCTGATGAAGCGAGTTTCCAGCACTATTATTTCAATTTTATATTAAAAACATTTTATTCCTGTTAGCCTACAGGAAATATGATGACCAATTGTGCTGGGCAAGACCTGATTTAACAAAAAGACCATAATAAATTGAATTCGGTTTGTTTGCAGGGGACAATGTGAAACGTATCCCCGGTATCTGGTGACTCACGCCCAGGTTTTCCAGCCCGATCATTGGTCCAGTCAGATGACCATCAGGTTCCCATTCTGCCATAAGTTGACGCAGTGTTAGTTTTTGAGCCCTGATTGGCCGAAACACTGCATCATATTACAGGTAGCAAGGAGTCCTGGGAGAGTTGCTGTTTGGACTGTAATCATTGAAACTACTACTGTCGCCTCATTGTGAATTATTTTGCCTCACTATCGGTGTTTATTAACTAGAAATATCAGAGGATGTATTGAATGGAGCCTGAGGTAAGATAAAGGCAAACATTGCAATTTTAGTTTCAACGTTATAAAACTGCTGTGTGTTAATTTTATATCACTTTACGGGAGAATGTCAGTGCAGCACTCTGTCAACTGGACTTTAATTGCAGTTGGGTAATGCAACAAGACAATGATCCAAAAGACAAGAGTAAATCAATAAGAGAATAATTTTAAAAGAAAATTAGAATGGCCTAGTCGTAGTCCTAACGTTAAGCCCTTAGGAAGTTGCGGAATGGCCTGAAGCAGCAGTTCCGTCGAGGAATCCTACCAACACCCCAGAGTTGAAGCGGTTTTGTAAGGCGGAATGACATAAAATTCTTCCAAGCCGATGTGCAGGAAGATCAACAGTTAACGGAAGCATTTGTTTGAATTTATTCCTGTACGGGGGATTGGGGGCACGGCGGAGTTGGGGGGGGGAGGGAGGTCACACCAGTTAATGAAAGCCAAGGTTCACAGACTTATTTTGAATAAGTACATGCAATATTGAATGATGTTAATATTGTCATAACAAGACTCACAGCGTTTGAAATTGACTCTGTTTACATTTTCGGTCACTTTTGGAGAGCCGCTTTCTGCATTGCCAGGATAACAGCCCATGTGACCGGTACGGAGTGGTAAACATTTTTATCGCATTCTCGTCACCGTTGCTCAGTGAGAGTTAGTGGCGTCAGGAGCAGATGTAACAGACTGATAAAGGGGTGGGGAGGAAGTTGTGAGCATTGACTGCGTGTACTGAATTATTCCTTTGTTGGAATGAAGAGAAAACTAATGATGATCCCCTTTTCCATCCAGTTCCATCTGCTCATTCCCCGCGCATCTTGTTTAACCTCTCTCCGGGCTGTAACCCACCACCTCAATGATATATATCAACCATTTTGTTCAATCTCTGTCCAGTCTGTATCCCACCAACTCAATGATATATAACAACCATCTTATTCATCTACTGTCCATTCTGTATTCCACCACCTCAGTGATATATATCAACCATCTTGTTCAGCCCCTGTCCACTCTGTATCCCACCAGCTCAGTGATATATATCAACCATCTTGTTCAGCCCCTGTCCGTTCTGTATCCCACCACCTCAATGACAATCTGTATCGCATCAATAATTACAGTTTTATTTTCAACGTTACAAAATGGCGAAGCGTTAATCTTGACAACATTTAAAGTGAGTCTGTTATTTCATTTATTTTTTGTCACTTTTGGAGAGCCATTTTCTCTGTTGCCAGGGTAACCGCCCATGTGACTTGCAGGGAGTGGTGCTCATTTTTATCGCTCTCTGGTCACGGTCCCTCAGTGAGAGACAGCGGCCTCCGGACCGGATGTGACAGACTGATAGTGGGGTGGGGAGGATTTTGTGAGCAGTGAATGTAACGACTGTATTAGCTCTGTGTTGGAATGAAGGCGAAACTAATGAATGTGGGCATTACATTTGTGCAACTTTGTTCAGGCCGTCACAAACATCTTGTAATCAGTCAATAGTTGTGCATCATTTAAAGTAAAAAGAGAAAATGCTGAGACCGTTCAGCAGATCGGGCAGTAACTTCGACAGTCCCAATTCAGATACTGGCTCTTCCACAGTTTTTCTTTCCACACATCCTATCTGATGAAACAAGTTTCCAGCACTATTATTTCAATTTTGTATCAATAGCATTTTAATCCTGTTAGCCTACAGAAAATATGATGGCCAATTGTGCCGGACAACTCCTCACTTAACAATAAGATAACGATAAATTGTGTTCAGTTTAGCTGCAGGAGACAATGTGAAACGTATCGCTTGTATCTGGTGACTCACGCCCAGGCTTTCCAGCCCGGTCATTGGTCCAGTCAGATGATCGTCAGGTTCCCGTTCTGCCATAGGTTGATGGAGTGTTAGTTTCTGAACTCTGATTGGCCGAAATACCGGTAACAAGGAGTCCTAGAGTTGAGGTTTGGGCTGTAATCCTTAGTACTTATACAGATGGGACATGATGCTCCTCCTTCCAAATGATTCAGAAGTCTCGGGCATCTGGACATTGGTTGTGGATATATCCCTGAATACACCACTTTCTGTGAGATGTGTGGACGATGTGCGAGGCTTCTGGCGTCGGTAAGTGACAGGATCATCTGTGTGACACTGTGAGGTTGTGTCATGGGATATCCTAGTTTCAGATCAAGTAAAATGGACCCGGGGGGTCAACTTGCCCAGGTTTATAAGGTGTTGAGCGAGTATTTCTGGTCTGTAAAATAATTGTTCAAACCGTGTTTGTAAATTCCCCCTCACTGTCACACGTCCGCCAGGCAGTGGAAATCTAACAGAAACTAAAGATGCTGGAGAGCTGCAGTAAAAACTGAAAATGTTTGAAGTAATTGTGACGAACGGTGTAAAGCTGAATCGTCAAATTTGTTCCTTTTCCCACAGCTGTTCCTTACCTGCTGAGTGTTCCTGGTAATTCCAGTTTCCCTTTACTACATTCACCCTGGACTGGTTTATATTTCCTGAAATTAACCTGATTTAACCTGGGAATGGAAATGGCACTAAATTGTTCTGGTATCCATTTGCCTGTTGTTCCTGGGAATCTGTTCAGTGTAGTTGTTAATAACAAGGTTCACAAGAATAATCTCAGGAATGATCGGCTTTATGAATGAGGAGCATTTGATGGTTCTGGACCTGTGCTTAATGGAGTTCAGAGGGACGGTGAGGGTGGTGGAGGGATGTATGGTTAATAAACCTACCGAATGTTGAAAGGCCTGCATACAGTGGACATGGAGAGGATGTTTCCATTAGACAGAGAGTCTGTGATCTGACAGCACACTCAGAATAAAGAAGCCTACCTTTAAAATTGTGTTGACAAAGGCAGACAGACAGACAGACAGACTTTACTGATCCCAAGGGAAATTAAGTTTCGTTCCAGTTGCACCAACCAAGAATAGAGTAGAAATATAGCAAAATAAAACCAGGAATAATTAAGTAATGATAAATAAATTATGCCAGTGGAAATAAGTCCAGGACCAGCCTGTTGGCTTAGAGTGTCTGACACTCCAAGGGAGGAGTTGTAAAGTATGATGGCCACAGGCAGAATTGACTTCCTATGTCGCTCAGTGTTACATCTCGGTGGGATGAGTCTCTGGCTGAATGTACTGCTGTGCCGAACCAGTACATTATGGAGTGTTTGGAAGTCATTGTCCAAGATGGCATGCAACTTGGACAGCATCCTCTTTTCAGACACCACTGTCAGAGAGTCCGGTTCCACCCCCCCACAACATCACTGGCCTTACGAATGAGTTTGTTGATTCTGTTGCTGTCTGCTACCCTCAGCCCGCGGCCCCTGCACACAACAGCAAACATGATAACACTGGCCACCACAGCCTCGTAGAACAACCTCAGCATCGTCCAGCAGATGTTAAAGGGCCTCAGTCTCCTCAGGAAATAGAGACGGATCTGACCTTTCTTGTAGACAGCCTCAGTGTTCTTTGACCAGTCCAGTTTATTATCAATTCGTATCCCCAGGTACTTGTAATCCTCCACCATGTCCACACTGACCCTTTGCATGGAAAGGGTTCACTGGTGCCTTGACGCTCCACAGGTCCACCACCTGCTGTTTAGTTTTTTTTTCCACAGTAAGCTGCAGATGATTCTGTACGCACCAGGTGAGAAAGTTTCCCACTGTAGCCTTGTGCTCAGCCTCACCTCCCTTGCTGATGCATCCAACTATGGCAGAAACATCAGAAAACTTCTGAAGATGGCAAGACTCTGTGCAGTAGTTGAAGTCTGAGGTGTAGATGGTGAAGCGAAAGGGAGACAGGACAGTCCCCTGTGGAGTCCCAGTGCTGCTGACCACTCTGTCTGACACACAGCGCACGTACTGCGGTCTGCCAGTCAGTTAATCAATAATCCATGACATCAGGGAATCATCCGCCTGCATCACTGTCAGCTTCTCACCCAGCAGAGCAGGGCGGACGGTGTTGAACGCACTGGAGAAGTCAAAAAACATGACCCTCACAGTGCTCGCCGGCTTCTCCAGGTGGGCGTAGACAAGGCTCTGCAGGTAGAAGAAGTCATTTTCAACTCCTCGTCGGGACTGGTAGGCGAACTAGAGGGGGTCTAAGTGTGGCATAACCATAGGCCGGAGCTGCTGCAGAACAAGACTGTCCAGCGTCTTCATGATGTGGGAGGTCAATGCCACCCCGTCTGTAGTCATTGGAGCCACTGAAGCGCGGCGTCGTCGGTACAGGGATGAGGCAGGACGTCTTCCACAGCCCAGGAACCCTCTGGAGACTCAGGCTCAGGTTGAAGACATGGTGAAGTACCCCACATAGCTGGGGGGAGGCACAGGCTTTGAGCACCCTGGGGCTGACACCATCCGGGCCTGCAGCCTTGCTTGAGAAAAATCTCTTCAGTTAAAGGATGGCTGCTGTGTGGAAACTGTTGCCGCAGAGGGTGGTGGAGACTGCTCTTTGAGTATATTTATGGCAGATTTTAATATGTTCGCGATTGCTCAATAGCAGGGTGAAGGCAGGAATATGGTGTAAGAATAAAAATCATGTTTGAATGGTGGAGCAGACTCGATGGACAGAATCATCTAATTCTCCTCCTACATCTTGTGTCGGACCATAACTGAACGATGACTCCTTCGTATCCCGTATCAGACATTGGGAAGTGCGAGGGGAACTTTCAGATTTGTTCTTTGAGATCGTTATATTTGTCTTCAACATTTAAACTTCGATAAACGGAAATAGTTTTTTTTTCTCATTTGTATTGTTAATGTGCTTTATTATCTCCCTAGTTAAAGTTAGACCTGCGGTGAGAGATTTATTAGAAGAAAAACCCCAACTGGAAGGAAACCGCGACTGAAAACGAGGGAACAGCAACAAATGAACCAGCCCGAAGACTGAGAGCATCAACTGGACAGAACCCTCCTGACTCAGAGTTTCCATTGATTCGTTCAGCAGAAAGTCTGGTGAGTCTCCTTTAGTCAAACACTGGTCATTTAGACATTACATATCTATACAAAGGAAGGTAGGAAACCATTGGAATGAGACTGAATGTGCCAGGTATGCCTATGTCAGACCCAGCTGTAATCACTCCGTCTGGTAATGTGTTGTCCGCAGCCCAGCTCTTTAAAGCCACTCACATTCCCTCAGTGTTTGCTCATTTCAAGCTTTTGCGTGTTTTGAAGCAGTTTTTGGTCAGTTCTGAGTGGGGAGAGGGAATGTCTGCGGTTTGTTTATACTTACTGTCTTTCAGAAATGTAATTGCTTGAACTTAATTTGTGCCGACTCAATAACCATATCCTGTACCTTCTGAACCAAATTATCGATCTACAAGACAAGTAGGAATAGGTGTAACCCCGGGAACATCACTAAGCGCGGAACTCAAGTCCAAGAAACAGCTTCTCACCGTCAGCTTCTGCTTCCTAACAATCACCTGTTTGCAGACTCTGGGGCCCTGTAACAAACTCAATGTTAACAGCAAGATTAGACAGTTTCTAATATAAAGAGGAAGTTGTGCTTCCTGGGGCAGGTCTGGCACATGTGACGCTCGCAAGGAAAACCTCAAGGAGGGCGATCAGCGGGAAAGGAAGAATGGACGAGGGAGTCGCGTAGGGAGCGGGACTGTGGGGTTGGGGGTTTAGGGAAAGATATGTTTGTTGCTACTATCCCGTTTGAGATGGCGAAAGTTACGGAGAATTGGGCGCTGGACACAGAACCTGGTGGTGTGGTGGATGAGGACCAGAGGAAACCTCTCCCTTGTGGAGCCGCGGGTGGATGGGCTGAGGGCAGACGGAAGATGGGCGGAGGAAATGCGGTTTAGGGCAGCATTGCTGGGGAAGAAGAAGGACATCTCATTAGTTCTGGAATGAAAAGCCTCAACCTGAGAGCAGATGTGGCGGGGACAGAGGAACTGAGAGAAGGAATGGAATAGGTATAGTGCAGGTAGCTGAGAGAATCAATGGGTTTATACAAGATGTCAGTGGATATACGACCTCCTGAGATGAAGAAAGATAGTTCGAGAAAAGGGTTCGACGAGTCAGTAAATGGACTAAGTAAACTTGAGAGCAGGCGCAGGAAGAAGCACCAATGCATTCGGCAGTGTTGTGTCAGAGGAGTAGGAAAGCGATACCGGTGCAGGCTTGGAACAAGGATTGTTCCACATTCCCGGCAGTGGGTAGGGGTTAGGTCGCAGGTACATTGTGCTTATTGTAAATGTTATTGTGTAAGGGAGTGACATGACTTCACTTCTTTGTGCTTTGTTTAGATTGTACCTGTATTAAGGTGTAAAATCCCGTTCCCCATACTAACACTGGTTATCCAGACCAAAGAACAAACTGCCGCAGGAACTCAGTGGGTCAGGCAGCATCTGTGGAGGGAAATAGACCGTCAACATTCCGGGCCGAGACCCTCCCTCTGGACTGAGAGTGGACGGGAAATAGTCAGAGAAAAGAGGTGAGGGGTGGGGATGGGGCAAGAGCTGGGGAGTAAGAGGTGGATCCAGGTGAGGGGGGAGGTGGGAAAGTGGAAATAGTGACAAGGGTGGGGGTGTGAGTGGTTGGGGCAACACGAGGCTGCAGAAGATGGAATTTAATTCCATAGAGGATTAACAAAGTGGTTAGACAGTATTTGTTATAGAGAGTACGATGAAGATTCGCCAGACTGATCCCTGGAGTGGTGGGTATCGGCAAAGTGAAATTTATTTGGGATTTGATGAGATTTTACCTGGAATATGGTGTAATATCCTGCTCCTCATAAAAACACGGGTTATACAGACCAAAGAACAAACTGCCGGAGGAACTCAGTGGGTCGTGCAGCATCTGTGGAGGGAAATGGACTGTCAACATTTCGGGCCGAGACCCTCCCTCTGGACTGAGAGTGGACGGGAAATAGTCAGAGAAAAGAGGTGAGGGGTGGGTATAAGGGTGGGCTGGGGAGGGAGAGGTTGATCATGGTGTGGGGGAGGCAGTGGGGTAGAAGTGGCGACAGTGGTTAGGAACTGAGTGGTGGGGTCAGAACAGAGCTGCAAATGATGGTGCCAAGATGAGGCCACCCTCGCGGTGGACGATCAGCTCGTTAACTTCCGGCTGTGTTCCCTCACCTCATGGTATGAATATCGATTTCTCAATTTGGTGATCAACATTTCCAATTTCCACACTTAACCTATTCCCCAGTCTGACCTTTTACTGCTGCTCACCTGTCCACTACTTCTTTGTGGAACCCCTCTTACTTATCTTCAGTCCAAAACGTGGGTCTTGGCCCGGAATGTCCACTGTTTGCACATTTCTATGAATGCTATCTGACCTGATGCCTGCCTGCTGCATTTTGAGGAAATTATTTTCATAGAGTATTGACAAAGAGGTTAGGGAGTATTTGCTACAGAGAGTGCGATAAAAATTCAGCAGACTAATTCCGAGGCTGTTGGAATTCTTAAATGAAGAACGATCAAATTCGAAAACTCTTCCATTTGGGGAATTGAGGACTGACAAGTGAACACACTGAAATACCAAACATCTTTAACGAGTGAACTGAGGATCCGAGTCTCTGAGACAGGTGACGACTGTTCGAGACTGAGATGAGGAAATGTCTTCACTTGGAGGGTGGTAAATGTTTGCAAGTCCCCAGCTCAGAGGGCGGTGAAGACTCAATGACCTTTTTTACATAAAACAGTGGCCGGCAGATGTGTGGAGCCGAAATGAAGATCGGGCAGAAACATGTGGCTGAGATGGAAGAACAACCTCCATTTGTTGATGGTTAGACGGGCAGAATGACCCCAGCTGGTGTTTCTGACTTGATGTTTCAGTGTTCCTGTACATTAAGGCCGGAGGATTGTGAATAGAAATTAGTGTTTATAAACATATACTGATTTACGTCAAACCTGCAGAGTTCCGTTCTGTGTATAAATTCTATGTGAGCCCGGCATGGGGATGAGCTCTTGACTCCATGACCAGGGAAAGCGGAAAGGGGAAGTGTACAGAGCAAAGCGTTGAAATGTATCTGCTGTCAATATGAAATACTGTGGAAAATGCAGCATATGGGTCGGGCGGTATGTGATGGGCGATCAGCGGAGTCACCGGTTCAGTAAGGAGAACCCCCACAAGTCACCTGATCCCGTTTCCCGCTCCCATTTTACCACAGATCTGCAGCATCTGCGGATCACCCCCCCCCCCCCCCCCCGTGTATGTGTAGATTCATTTTCCGTCCGTTCAGACAAGGCAGTGAGATCCCGATCTGTCACGTTCACTCATTGAAGGTTTTTTTTTTTCTTGACTCCACTCCACTATTATGACCTGCTAAGCGTAGCCAGTGTTTCCCGATGTTTGATCGTATTTCTGAGAGAATTCAGCTTTTTCCAATCATCTGGGCTTCTCAAAAATTTTTAAACTTCTGTTAAGCCTCCCTCTAGAAGTTCAGAAATAGCAATCTAGGCCGAATACCATTTCCACACGATTAAAACGGGCTATCGGTTTATTAGTTTTCTGTTGTATTTTTGCACTACTTATTTAATTATATACTTATTGCATTTCATTGTGTCCGATATTGTTATGTATTGCATTCTGGTGCTGCCGCAGATTCATTTAAATGCAATTATCAGAAAATGAAGTTTCCCTCCTGAATTTCCAAAGGAAGACTCCAGCTGTCTTATAATTCCGCACAATTAAAATGGGGAAACAGTTTATTATTTTTGTCATGTACCGAGGTTCAGTGGAAGTCTTGTAATCGGTAAAATCCAGGCAGGTCAATACAGTATATTGAGGTGAAATCGGGTAAATCAATAACAGCGTAACAAATTATTGTGGTTAGAGAGAAAGTGCGGTGCAGGTATATATGTGGTGCAAAGTCACATCGAGGTACATTGTGGGGTCAGGAATCCATCTCGTCACACTGGGAATATTCAGTTCGCTTATAACAGCAGAATGGACACGGTCCTTGAGCCTAATGTTATGTTTCTGTTCTATTTTATCTTCGACCCGATGGGAGGTGAGAAGTGAGAATGTCCAGGTCTGTGGGGATCTTTGATTATGTTGCCTGCTTTACTGAGGCTGCGGGCAGGACAGAGAGAGTCCAAGAAGGGGAGACTTGTTTCTCTGATCTGCTCAGCTGTGTCGCAGTTCTCTGCTGTCTTCAGTCCAGCAGGTATCTCATCAGCTCAGTGCTATACTTATATCAACAACGTTTCTTCCAACAGTTGTCTTCATTGTGAAGTATTTTCTTCCGCCTTGTACCTCATTGAGTTTTCCAGGAATTGCTTTTTGTTGGCTAAAACTACCAGAGGTTTAACTGAATCAACACGCGGGGTAAATAGAGCCATTAAAATTTCAGTGTTTCTGTTACAAAATGGTTGCATGGTGGGACTGAAATAGTGAATGGTGGGACACCAAGTGTGTGGAACAGAGAAACCGGGGAGTACAATTGTACGTTTTCCAGAAAGTTCAGCAAAGAAGGCTTTAACCATGCTGGCCTTCATCAGTTGTGGCATTGAGCTTTGGGTTATGGGCATTATAATGTAGTTACATAAATTACTGGTGAGGCTATTACAGGCCTATTCATAGGCAGAGGTTTGGCCAAGCTGGATCTTTATTCCACTGAGCACAGGAGAATGAGGTGGTATTGTAGAAGTTTATAAAATCAGGAAGGGACATAGATAATTTGGTTGGTCGTGGTATATTCTCTCGGATTCAAGATCCAAGTTATTTAATGTCATTCCAGTACACAAGTGAAAAGGAGAATAACATACTCTGGATCTGACGCAGGAACAATAGAAAAAAACACAGGAAGATAAAGAGCACAATTATAAAAACACACACTACATATGATAGCTTTAAATATTGATCGTATGTCCATGAGATGATAATAGGAAGAGGAGTGTCTGGACATATGGTGACTGACAGGAAAATTTAAAATAGTGGTGATGGGGGTGTGGAGCGGTGAGTTAGTGGGTGGAGGTGTTGATTTCCCTTACTGTTTGAGAAAATAACTATTTTTGAGTCTACTGGTCCTGGAGGTGATGCCACGTAGCCTTTCCTGATGGGAGTGGGTCAAAGGGTTCATACGCAAGACCGGGTGGGACTGTTGCCGGCCTCTTTCCCGCATGCACTGCACATAGTCCATTCTTTGCAGCCTTTTTAGAAAGTAGAGATGTTGGGGAGCGAGTATTGTGGAATGTGTTCTGGGACCATGAGGGGTTGTGTGAGATGTGCACGCCCAGGAGTTTGAAACTGCTTCCGGTTTCCACAGCTGCTGATGTAAAGACGTGTGTGAGTGGTGCAAGTTCTCCTGAAGTTGATAACCATCTCCTTTGTCTCGTTGACGTTGAAGAAGAGGCTAGCCCGTAGTCATTTGAGTGAAGACACATGAGTGAAGTTTTGACGATGGCCGTGAAGTCATCAGTGAGCTGGTGTCCGTACTGACGGAGTACATGGACTGGGATGTTTTCTGGCCCGGCTGCCTCACAGGGGTTGAATCTCTGCACAGTCCTCTCATCTGCTGTTGTTACATTGTGTGGTTGTTCTCCTCGGAGAGTGTAGCTTTCGTGACTTGCTCGAGTTTCGAGCCTCGAAGCATTGTTTAGAGCGCACGGGAGGGGAACGTGACTCATGCAGTCAGCGCCATTTTCCCCAACGTAGTCTGTAATGCCGTTGATGCCCAGTCAAATACACCAAGGATTCTTCCCCAGGGTTGGGGAGTCCGAAGCCAAAGGCCACAGATACAATGGAGCGGAGAGACCAGAGACACCTGAGAGGCCATCTCAAAACACAGTGCGAGTGATTATCTGGAACGATCTGCGCAGTGTTTGCATCGTTGGTTCTCTGCCTCTGGTTCAGTTTTCTCACCATGTTTGGAAATTCCCACTCATTTTCAGCTCTGTGACTCAAGTTGTAGGAGACCTGAAATCAAATCAGAAAATGTTTGAAGCCATTCCGACACAGCGAGTTGGAGCTGAAACATTAACTTTGTTTCACTTCACAGATATTCCTTATCTATTGACTGTTTCTCGCATTTTCATTTATTTTTAGAACATTACATTGGAATGATTTACGTCTCCTGGGAAATGGAATTGTATAGGACACACAACGTAATCATTCCCTTACAGAAACAGGGCTTTCAGACAATCTAGTCAGTGTCATTCTCCGCCTAGGCCCATATACGTGCACCCAGACCACAGCCCTCAATACCTCCCTTATCCATGTACCCATAGAAAATTCTCTTAAATTTTGCAATTTAACCTGAATTTGCATTCGTGAATTCTGATCGAAATGGTTCCTCCTCAGATTCCCCCTTAATATTCCACTTTTTGCCCTAAATCCATGACCTCACCAAACCTGAGGGGCAAAAAACTACATGAGTTCACGCTATCTATACCATCATAGTTTGTATACCTCAAGCAGGGGTATCCTTTGTAAACCTCTGGCAGGGGTTCGCAGTCTGGGAGCCACGGACACCACGGTTAATGGTAGGGTTCTGTGGCATAAAAAAAGTCATCACAATCTTTTGTGCTTCACAGATTTCTAACTTGTTCAATCTACCCCTGTGACTCAGCTCCTTAAATACTAACAACATCCGTGACTGCCAGGCCTCCTGCCGTCTCTACACTTGCCTGCCAAGAGCTATTTAGAGTAAGCTGGTCCATCTCTGACACATCCGTGCGCTTTCCTGATCTCTCCATCTCCAGAGACAGGTTGTTAACCAACATATTTTATAAACTTACTGATTCCCGTGATAATCTCGACGATGCCTCTTCCCGGCCTATCACCTGTAAATTTTCTCAGTTTCATTGCTCCCCCGGCATCTGTTCACAGGATCCGGCAGTCCTCCCCCCACTATTGATGCAGGCCTCAGTCACATTTACCGTACTTCCGTGCTCACCCCATCTTCCTACCACCGTAACAGTGATAGAGTTGCTCTTGTCCTTACCTACCGCCCCTTCAGCCTCTGCAACTTCCACCATCTCCAAAGAGATCTTACAGCTAAACATATTTTCAACTTCCTCGCCCACCCCACCCTCTTCTTTCAACAGGGATCACTCCCTCCATAATTCCCTTGTTCATTCATCCCTCCTCACTAATCTCCCTCCATCCACTTTTCCCTACAAGTGGCCTAAGTGCTACAACTACCCGTACACCTCCTCCCTCCCCTCCATTCAGACACAAAACAGTCCTTCCAGCTGAAGCGACACTTCACCTGCGAATCTGCTGGTGTCATCTATTTTGTCGTGTGCCCCCGATGCGGCCTCGTTTACATTGGTGAGAACAGCCATAAATTGGGAGACCATTTTGCCGAGCATCCCTGTATCATCTGGCACAAGGGAGACTTTGCAGCGGCCAAACATTTTAATTCTGATCCCCATTCCAACGTCCCGGTCAATGGCCTCTTCTTGTGCCAAGATGAGACCGCCCTCAGGGTGGCGGATCAACATCTTATAATCCATCTGGGCCCCCTCCAACCTGATTGTATGAATAATGAATTCTCCTTCCAGTAAACAAAGCCCACCCCTCCCCCCCCCCCATTCTGAACTTTCATTTCTCCCTGGGTCCCCTCATTCCCTTTCTCCTATTGACAACGCTCTGATTCTTTCCTCTCCAGCCCTTGAACTGACCATCACTTGACTTCACCTATCACCTTCCAGCTCCCCACTTTATCCCCACACCCCCCCCCCCCCGACATTTGTATTCAGATCACTTCCCCCTCCTGCTCAGGAATGAAAAAGGCTCGTGGTCCAAACTGTGGACCGTTTACTCTTTTCCATAGCCACTGTCTGCTGTGGTGAATTTCTCCAGAATTTTGTCTGTGTTACTCTGGATTTCCAGCATTTGCAAGCTTTCTCGTGTTTAAGTGTGGCAATTACCGTAAGAATTATTTGGGCTTTGTGAAGATTGTACCTGGAATATGGTGTAAAATCCCGCTCCCCACACTAACACGGGTTATACAGACAACAGAACAAACTGCCGGAGGAACTCAGTGGGTTGTGCAGCATCTGTGGAGGGAAATGGTCCGTCAGCATTTCGGGCCGAGCCCCTCCCACTGGACTGAGAGTGGACGGAAATAGTCAGAGAAAAGAGGTGAGGGGTGGGGATGGGGCAAGAGCTGGGGAGTGAGAGGTGTATCCAGGTGAGGGGGGAGGTGGGAAGGTGGAAATAGTGATAGGCGTGGGAGGTGAGTGATTGGGACAACACGGGGCTGCAGAAATGGAATCAAATTCTGTGGAAGATTATCTAACAAGTAAGAGAGAGTTTGTTTTAGAGATTCACCAGATTGATTCCTGGAGGACGTTGAAGTCTCAGTGATCGTCTTCACATAAAACAGAGGCCGGCAGTTGTGTGGAGACCGAAGGGATCGAGGAAATGAGGATAGGGTATAAACATTTTGCTGAGATGGGAGAGCAGCCGCCAACTTGTTGATGGTTTGATGGGCTGAATGGCCACCTCCTCCTGTTTCTCACTTGATGTTTCAGTGTTCCTGTCCAGTGAGGCTCCGGGGGAATGTGAATAGAAATTAGTGTTTATAAACGGAAAAGTGATTTCAATGAAACCTGCACAATTCTTCTTCGGGTGGGAATTCAGTGTCGGACCGGGATGAGAATTGATCCAGTAACTCTGAGAACCGGGTGGTGGAGCGATGGGGACGGCGAAGATGCAGAGGGAGATATTAAAAATGTAGCTGGGCTAAATATGAAATAATATGTAAAATGCGGCCTGTAGATCGGGCAGTGTGTGAGGGGCGAGGAGCAGAGTCACCGGTTCAGACGGGAAACCCTCCACCCGTCACGTGATCCAGGTTCTCACTCCCATTCCAAACGCAGATCTGCAGCATCTGAGGGTTTCGCTTCCGAGGCCCCGCCCCCACTCTCACAGTCTCCGGATGGGCGGGGTTTTCGTTCCGTTCTCTGTTGAAGCGGATCGTCGTCTGGGAGCCGGAGGACCGATCGCTTTCTGCGGGAACAATTGATCAAGTTCTCATCGGTGGGTATTAATAACCGGTCACTACGGGTAAACGTGACCTACATTTTCCCATCGGTGAGTACGGAAGCCGATCCCGGGGGAAGTTGGGCACCTGATGATGGGCAGGGAGTCCCGTTAACATCCTCGAACCGGTGGTCTCGTCCCGCTTCCTGGACACAACCTGTCGTGGTCGGTCCGGGTTATGGGACCTTCACACTGAAACGCCTGAGATGAGCCGCCGCTCAGCCCCTGGTGTTCTGGTCCCAGGAGAGGGATGAGGTGGTGATGCCGAGACTGAACCCATCCATTAAGATGTACCTGGGGAACTTTAGCTCCATCACCCGGCCCGGTATCGGATCCAAACTTCACCTGTATGGATGCCTGGGGTCGATAATTGTTTTACATATTTGCAGCACACTGGAAGCGGCCGTTCGGCCTGTTGTGTTCTTGCAGACCGCGAGGGTTAACCAGAGTAATCGCACCCTCGGGACACTCCTCCACGTGTATGAGTAGTTTCATCTTTCCCAGTTCAGACAGGACAGTGAGATCCAGATCTCTCACGTCCTCTCGGGGGACTGGGAAGTTTATTTCAATCTTCTTTCCATTGCTACGGGTCGCCGAAATGCTGACAGTGTTCCCGATATCTGGCCCTATTAATGAGAGAATTAAGCCTTGTTCATTTATCTGGGTTTCTCGGAAAAGTGTCCACTCCCTCCAAAATTTCCAAAGGAGCAACCCAGGCTGTCTAATATTTCCACACGATTGAAATGGAGAATCTTTATTTTGTACAAAGGTAAAGTGAAAATCGTGTCTCCGGTATTGTCCACACAGATCAATACATTGCAGCAGTACATTGAGGTAAAACAAATCATTCTGGTTACAGAGAAAGTGCAGTGCAGGTAGATATGTGGTGCAAGGTCTCATCGATTTAGACTGTGAGGTCAGGAGTCCACTCATCACGCTGTTCGCTTCTAACAGCAGAATGGACACCGTCCTTGAGCCCGGTGGAATGTTTCTGTTTTGTTTTATCTTCGCCCCGATGGAGCATTAGAAGTGAGAATGTTCAGTGTTGTGGGGATCTTTCATTATGTTGTTTGCCTTACTGAGGCAGTGGGAAGTGTAGACAGAGTCCATGGAGGGGAGGTTGGTTTCTATGATGTACTCAGCTGTGTCCACAGTTCTCCGCTATTTCATTCAATTAAAGGAAGAGCAGTAGCCGTATGAAGATGTGAAGTATCGGGATGGGATACTTTCTACGGTGCATTGATAAAGTGTGTAGAGTAGAAAAGGGCATATACCAAAGTTCTTATTGTTAGTTCTGGTTTGTTAAATTGCAATCTGTTATCTACTATCTATTTTCTATCATCTGAGGATCTGTGCATTGCGGGAGGATCATCAGAGATTGTCCTCGATCCCCTTATCTCATCTGGCTCCATCTGCTCATCCCCTGCCCACTTGGTTCAATCTCTGTCGAGCCTGTATCCCACCACCTGAAAGATATATATCAACCATCTTGTTCAACCTCTGTCCAGTCTGTATCCCACCACTTCAATGATACATATCAACCATCTTGTTCAACCTCTGTCCAGTCTGGATCCCACCAACTCAATGATATATATCAACCATCTTGTTCAATCTCTGTTCAGTCTGTATCCCACCACCTGAAAGATATATATCAACCATCTTGTTCAACCTCTGCCCAGCCTGTATCCCACCAACTCAATGATATATATCAACCACCTTGTTCAATCTCTGTCCAGTCTGTATCCCAAAGCCGCAATGATATATTTCAGCAATCTCTCTTTCAAACCTCGTCTTCTTTGTGAAATTTTGTTTTGCATCTTTTCCAGGATATTTTTATATAGACAGGACTACTAGAGGTTTAATTGAACACAGCACGTGGCAAGGTAAAAGCAGACATTTCAATTTTAGTTTCACCGTTACAAAATGACTGCAGTATTAATCTTTGTCATTATGGAGCTCATAGCATCTGATGTTGAGTTTGTTATTTCCTTTTTCGGTTATTTTGGGTGAGCCATTTCCTCCGTTTCCAGGGTAACAGCCTGTCAGAGCTGCAAGAAGAGTTGCACTTCTTTATCGCTCTGTGGTCACCGCCTCTCAGCGTAGAGTGGCCTAGGGAGCAAATGTAACAGAGTGATAGTGGGAGGAAAGGATGCTGTGAGCATTGACTGTATGGAATGCAATACACCAGGGGCGGAATGAACTGAGAACTAGCAAATTGTTTGGTGT
Source organism: Hypanus sabinus (assembly GCF_030144855.1). NCBI lineage: Eukaryota > Metazoa > Chordata > Chondrichthyes > Myliobatiformes > Dasyatidae > Hypanus > Hypanus sabinus. The sequence goes on along the minus strand of NW_026781595.1, from coordinate 94,911 downwards.
GGGGTGGCATTTACAGTTTAGGGTGACCATCAGTTACTGTCTATGCATTGAATTGAAGAGGGAGAAAATACTACAGTTGCAGGAAATTTAAAGTAAAGAGGAGGAAATGCTGGAGACTCTAAGCAGATCGGCAGCATCTTGGACAGTCTCAGTTCTGGAACTGGGTCTTCTACCTTTTGTCCTTTCAGTCTGATTTACTGATTTCCCAGCATTTTCTAGTGAATGGCAGGGCACCAAATGTTGTGGAACAGAGCGATCTGGGAGTACAAGAGTACAGTCACTGAAAGTGGACGGGCAAGTATAGAGAGCGGAAAAGAAGGCTTTAATCATGCTGGCTTTCATCAGTTAGGGCATTGAGTTCTGGATTATGGGCATTATATTGTTGGTGTCGCTACACAGAGTATTATGTACAGTTGTGTTCACCCTACTGTAGTAAATATATTATCAAGCTGGAGAGGGTGCAGAAGAGATTGCTGAAGATGTTGCCTGGACTACAGGGCCGAGTCGTAGGAAACATTTGGCGGAGCTGGGTCTTTAGTCCAGATGAGAATGAGGGTGACATTGTAGGAGTCGATGAAATCAAGATGGAATATAAATAATGAGGTTGGATGTGGTATTTTCCCCAGGATTCAAGATTCAAAATTGTTTGATGTCATTCCAGTACACAAGTGTAAAAGAGAACAATATAATTCTTAATCTGGATCCAAAGCAAGACAGAAAAAAAATAATGAAAGGGACCACAATAATAACAAAACATAAAGTATGATAGCTTAAAACGATTGATTGTGTGTCCATAAAGTGACGTTAATCACTGGAGTGTCTGGACATATGAGACTGACATTGATAATTCTTCTGCATGTGCCTTGCGCGTTACACACTTGGGCGATCATGGGTCTCCAGATCCAATGACTCCTCACAGAGTCAATGATATCTCGCACACTTAGATCTGTTAGTTCTTTCACAGTGTCCATATATTTTCTTCTTTGTCTTCCTCTTCCCCGTTTCCCAGGCATACGGCCTTGCAACGTAAGGCATTCTATTTCTCCCTTTGTGATGACATGGTGCAGGAATTTAAGTTTTCTCTCATTTAATGTTCTCATTAAAGAACTTTTTGTATCTGCACGTTGGAGTACCGTCTCATTAGTTACCCTATCTCTGTATGATATTTTCAGCATTCTTCTAAAAAACACATTTCTGTTGCTTCTCAGTTTCTTTGGAGTTCAGGTGTTATAGTCCATGTTTCGGAAACATACAGCAAGATTGACCAGATGCAACATTTCAGTAGCCTAAGCCTTGTTGTCATAGAAATGTGTCTGTTGGGAAAAATGGGTTTCATTTTTTGGAAACACGAGTTAATCTGCAGATGCTGGAAATAAACAAAAACACAAAATGCTGGCAGAACTCAGCAGGTCAGACAGCATCTATGGGAGGAGGTAGTGACGACATTTCGGGCCATAGATGCTTTCTGGCCTGCTGAGTTCTGGTAGCATTTTGTGTTTTTATTCATTTTTTGGAAGTTGGTTTTGGCAATGGCAATTCTTCTTTTTATTTCTACTTTACTTCTAGCATCTTTTGATACAAAGCTACCAAGGTAATTAAAGCCGATCTCTTCTTTAATCTCTTGGTTACCAATGGACAATTGGTAGTTGGGAGTATCCTGCCCATTTTATATTTCCATATATGTGTTTTTTTTTACCGTTGATGGTTAGACCAAAATCTGCACTTGTTTGTATTGCTTTGTCTAGGAGGATTTGTAAGCATTCTGCAGCAATTGCTATTAGGGTGGTATCATCTGCATATCTTATATTGTTGATGTAAACATCTCCAATTTTTATCCCATCTAGGTCTTCTATTTCTCTGAGAATCATTTCAGCATAGATATTAAATAATTCCGGTGAGGCAACGCATCTCTAACTCCCCTTTGAATATTAGTCCAACTGCTTATATTATCAACAATTTGTACAGCCACTGTTTGATTCCAATATAAATTTTGAATAAGTTGTTGGTCCCTTCCGTCAATGTTTAGTTAAGTGAGAATTTGAAATAGTTTTTCATGTTACACTTTGTCGAATGCTTTAGTGAAATCAATAAAAAATAAAAGGACATCATTTTGACATCAATTGCCCATTCTGAAAGCGTTCGTGGTATGAAAGTTGCGTTCCTGGTTCCTCTATCCTCCTTAAGCCCATATTGCAGTTCAGAAGTTTCTGGCCTTAACTTGTTTTTAATTCGACTCAGAACAATTATCAACAAAATCTTTATTATGTGACTCATCAGACTGATTGTTCTATAATTTTCGCAGTCAATAGTTCCAGGAATTTTAGGCAGAGTTATAAATACTGATTTCAAGAGATCGTCAGGCAATACAGCAGACTCATATATGTCATTAAACTCTTCAAAATGAATATCTACTCCCAGATCTTCTGGGGCTTCTATCATTTCCACTGAAATTCCATTAGGTCCAGAGACTTTACCATGCTTCATGCCTTTCATTGTTTTAGTTCTTTCTTCTTTGGTAATAGGTGGGCCAGGATTAGGATGTTTATTTTATGGGGTTCCCCTCTATTATCTTCAAACATCTGATCTATATACTGAATTCAACTCTCACATACTTTATCTGGGTCTGTTAGGATGGATCCGTCTGCTGATCCTGTGCATCCTGTAGAGGAGGTTTTCTAAATTGCTGTAACTTCCTTAATTTTCCTGTGCATTTATTTGCTGTTGTTAATATGACCTTCTACTTCATTGCATTTTTGATTCAGCCATTCTTCCTTTCCAATATTGCACAATCGTCTGGTCTGTGACGTTGATTATCTGTCTATAAAGTGACATTAGGCACAGGAGTGTATAGAACTGTCAGGGAATGTTAACCTAGTAGTGGGTGGGGTGTGGAGGGTGTAGTTACTGAGCAGAGGTGTTGATCAGGCTTACTGCCTGTGGAAAATAACCGTTTTGAGACTGCTTGTCCTGGCGTGGATGTTACAGATCCACAATTCCTTTGAGGATTGAAAGTTGCGTTCCTGGTAATACCAGATTTGTAAAGAGATTTTTGGGCTTATTGACCATTAGGAAGAAGTGACGGGATATTAACGCTAAAGTTGTAAAAGTCACAGTGATTCCAAAATATGCAGAATTGTGTGCAGCTGTTGTCCGAACTTGGAGGAAAGATATCGATGAGAGTGGAAGTGTGCAGGGAAAATTACACGGACATTGCTGGTGTTTCAGGAAATAATTATAGTGATAGTTTGAACAGGTTAGGGCTTGATTACCTGGAATACAGGGGAATGACAGGGTATCCTAGCAGGGTTCCAACTTTTCTACGCCATTTTCCCCTACAATTAAAGAAAGGGTCCATGGGCCCGAGGTTCCAAACCCCCGCTAGAAACATAGAAATCGATGATGGTATAAAAAGGGTGAATGCAGGTATGCATTTTCCCCTCATGTTGGGTAAGATAGTGAACTTAATTGAGAATGTGACACATTTAAAGGGGTTCTGAGGGGGAAGTAAGAGATGAAGTTTCAATTGTAGTATTTGAGAGATGGCTGGGTAGTTACATGGATGAGGGAGGTTTGGAGGGCTATGGTCTAGGTGCAGGGGGCGAACATGACACGGACTGGATGGGCTAATAGTCCCGTGTCTGCGCTCTGAGGGCTCTGTGAATTTAATTTGATCGTTCGACACATATTCGACATTTGTTGCCGACAGATGGTATCCAACAATGTGTTTTTATTTTGGACCAGCGTCTGCAGTGCCGAGAGTTCTGTAGAGCCGGAACCACCATGAGATTTGCTGAATGCCCCTCGTCAGGGTAAAAACAACCAGTGGAATTTTAGGATCACCATCACAAAATGGTTGAATGTTCAGTTCATCTTTGCCGTAATGTCACACTGAGTTTGTTATTTCCCCTCTCGGTTATCTTTGCGAGCCACCTCCTCTGTCACCAGGGCAACAGCTCGCTGGAGCTGCAGAGAGTGTTGAACATGTTACTGACTCTCAGCGGAGAGACAGGGGCCTCAGCAGCCGCGGTTGATACGAGGATGCTTTGAGCTTTCACTGGGCGGGATGGATGATGTCTGTGTTGGAATGAAGAAAGAACTAATGATTGTAGAGATTGCATTTATGCAATTTTGTTCACTGTGTCAAACATCTTGCAGGCTGTCAGTGTTTTGTGCATGAAAAGAACAAAAATATCTCCTATACTTATTATTTTGAAATTTATATTTACAACATTTTGTTCCTGTTACGTAATGGGAAAGTGGCTGCTAATTGACCCGGGCTACAGCGCACTCAACAATAAAAAAAGTAATGAACAAGTGTGCTCAGAGTAACAGTGGAGACAAGTTGAAATGTATCAGCACCCTCTTCGTGACCCAATGCCCATGTTTCCCGGCTGATCCCCGTCCAGAACAAGGATCAACAGGCTCCAGTTCTGTCACGGGTTGGTGTGGGAGGGTAAGTTTTTGAATTGGGATTAGCTGAGACGCTGCCGCATATTACCGGCAGCAAAGAGCTCTGGGAGAGTTGGTGCTTCAGATACAATCTTGGGATGTGGTTTCCAGGAATATGGGACTGTCAGTGTTTGGGCTTCGGTCTACGTTGGTGCTTTTACAGAAGCGGCTGGATGTCCCTCCTTCCGCAACGAAGCAGACGTCTCCGGGGGCTGGATATTGGAAGCGGCTTCTCTCAGTGTGAAACGTGGGAACACCCACCTTGAGATGTGGAAAAGATGTGCGAGGCGGGAGTCAAAGAGAAACTCGAGATGCTGAAGATGGAACAGAACATAGAACAGTACATCACAGGAACAGGCCCTTCGGCCACAGTGGTGTGCCAGACAAGCTGAAAAGTAAATCACCCCCCGCCCCTCAAAAAATCTAATGACTCCTACCTACACAATGTCCATATCCGCTCAATCTTCCTCACACCCACGTGCCTATCTAAACATCTCTTAAAAGCCTCCGATGTATTTGCTTCCACCACCATAACAGACAGCGCATTCCAGGCATCCACACCTCTCTGAGTAAAACAACTTACCCTCACATTTCCATTGCATCTACTCCCTCACACGTTCATTGCATGTCCTCTGGTATTAGACATTTCAAAAACAGCGAAAAGATACTCCCTGCCTATTCTATCAATGTCTTTCACAATCTTATAAACCTCTATCAGATCTTCCCTCAATCCCGACCGCTTCGTGGAGAACAACCCGAGATTTTACACAGAAGAAATGGATGACGTTTGAAACCATTCTGACGAATGGTCAGGAAACCGAATCGGTAACTTTTTCCCTCTCCCCGCAGCTGCTCCTTACCTGCTGAGCGTTTCTAGTGATTCCCGTTTCTCTTTATTACATTCACCCTGGAACATTTTAAATCTCCTGCCAATGGATCAGCGCACCAGCGCTCGTTTTGTGACAGTTGATAGAAAAGCGAAGAAACCACCGCTTTTCCCAGTACATTATCCTGGTCCCAATTGTCCTGTTTTCTCCCCTGAAAATGCATTCAGTATTGTTGTTGATAACAAGGTTCAGAGAATAATCCGAGGAATGATAAGCATTATGCATGTGGAGCATTTGATGGCCCTGGGCCTGTGTTCAGTGGAGTTCAAATGGTTGGCGGGTTAAGACAGGGGTGATTATTTACACCGACTGAATGACAAGAAGTTTGGTTGCAGTGAGAATAGAGAGGGTGTCTGGATTAGACGGAGAGTCTGGGATCTGCGAATAAAGAATCTCAGAATAAAGAAGCTTCACTTTAAAACTGAGATGAGAGCAATTACTTTAGCCAAATGTTGGTTGATCTGTGGAATTTGATGCCACAGAGGGTGGTGGAGGGTGTCGTTGGGTACATTCATGTTATGGATTGCTAAATACGTTGCGTGCTATAGTAGGGAAGCAAGAATACGGTGTTGGGAAAAAATCATCCATGATTGATTATGCAGCAGACTAGAATGACCGAGTCACCTAATTCTGCCTCTATGCATAATGATTTTTTATCTTATACCATGACTGAGTGATGACTTCTTTTTATCCCATCACAGACAAAGGAAGATCTTCAGATGCTACCAAGCAACACACACAAAATGCTGGAGGAAATCAGCAGGCCAGGCAGCATCTGTGGAAGAGAGTAGAGTCGACATACAGATGCTGCCTGATCTGATGAGTTCCTGCAGCAATTTTATGTGTGTTTCTTTGTATCCCATGTCAGGTTTTGTAAAGTCGAGGGGCAGTTACAGATTTCTTCACTCGCATCATTATATATGAGTTCAAGATTAAGTTCCAATAAGCTTAATCCTCTGTTCTACTTTGTATGAGTAACATGCTTCATTATCTCTCTGGTTAAAGGTTGACCTGACCTGCGAGATTTATTGGAGGAAAAGCCCACGACTGGAAGAAAATCACAACTGAAGACGAGGGAACAGCAACAATGAACCAGCCCGAAGACGGAGAGCACCAAATGGAGAGAACCCATCTGACTTGGCGTTTCCATTGATTCAGTCAGGGGAAAGATTGGAGAGTCTTATTTACCCGAACACCGGTCCTTTTGGTATTACATTTTTGTACCAAGGAAGGTAGGAAATAGCTGGAGTGGGACTGAATCAGCCTAGGAATACCAATATGCGTCTGTCAGACCCAGCTGCACTCACTGCAGATTTGCTAATTACTCTGTGAAGCCACGCACATTCCCTCATATTGTTTGCTCATTTCAAACTCTTATCAGTTCTGCTTGTTTATTTGCTTGCCTGTGTTACGTCACATTAATCTGAAAATGCGTTGAGAATTTCCTCCCTTTATAAGAGGCCAGTTTTTTTCCTGTTCTGTTGATTGCGGAAATGTGGAATTACCGTGAACTGCAGCAACATGTCATTGACTCCTCTGTCTATTGCAAGCTGCAATGATACACTTGCCCTCGAGTATATCGTCGAGCAAGCCTCTGCTAAGAGCAAACCCTCTTGAAGCCAAATGTCCCAGCACCATATTTCAGTCTTAACTAGCAAATGCCAAACAATAATTTACATTTGTATACCCTGTCGCCATCAAGTGCTTTTCTACTAATAAATTGTCAGAACGTACGAACCTGTGATTAAGCATATTTAGGTTTTATAATGAAGTTATGTTCCCATTTGGCCCTGTACCAAAGGCATGGGTTATATCTGTACTTGGGATGAATAAATGTCCCTGCAGCCAGGACTGCTGGAGCTGCCGAGGTCGGATTAAACTCAGTGGTTGCGGGTTGGGAAACAGAGCGTTTGGTCAGGTAATAGAAGAGTTGATATAAAGGTAGATGCAAAGTTCACAGAGACTGGTGGAAAGGTCGGATGTGGACAGGACATCATGTAGTCAGCTGGAAACGTGGTTAATTCCATACAATAAGTATTAAGAATAAGAGTAACTTAGAACATGGATGGTGCATATTATCACCATTACACAGACCTGACTGTTATAAGGGTAGGATTGGTGTTTGATGCTTCAGTTTTTAGTTGTTTCAGAATACATATGGAGGATTGTCTTTACTAATTAGGAATGGTATCACAGCTACATAAACAGAGAACATCAACGTAGGTGAAAGTCAGAAACGGGAAGGAGGCTATCAATCTGGGAGCATTCTGTCAGCCTTCCCGAAAGCCACTGGGATAATGAGAGCAGATAACTCGGCAGTTTTGGGAAAGGTGCAAAAGCAACAAGGTTGTTGTCATTGTTGACCTCAACGTTCCTGATGTTGATTCCATCTCCTTGTTCCAAAATGTGTCAAAGGGCCAGAATGCGTTATGTGTCCTGGATGAATTCTTGACATAGTATGTGGCTGGGCGAACTGGAGGAGCTGCCATACTCGATCTAGTATGAGACAATGATGCTGGTCAGGTGACAGATATTACGATGCGTGACACTTTTGAGATAATGACCACAACACCTCAACTTCTATCATGGTCATGGACACGGATGGTAGCGGACGATACGAGGCAGTATTTAATAGTTGCAATGGTATTCGAAGCATCTTGGGAGTGTAAATTGGGAAAAACAGTTTCAAAGGGAAATGCACAATGGAACTCTGAAGTTTGTTTCAGGAACACTTAAATGCGGTTCGGGGAAGATTTGTTACAGACACCGTGAAAGAATGTTTATATAAACGAACCGTGGTTCACAAGAGATGAGAGCATTTAAGCAAGAAGGAAGCATTATTTAGGTTTAGGAAGCAACATTCAAGCAAGGCTCTAGAGAATTATAAGGTCGCCTGGATGGAACTTAAGAAGTGATTTAGAAGTCGAAGGGAACTTGAGAAGTCCTTGGGAAGTAGGATGAAGGAAAGCCCAAGGCGTTCTACATGTGGGTGAAGAAGAGGAGGGTGAATCGATTGAGTGTAGGACTACGCAGGAGCAAAGGTGGAAACGTGCCGGAGGATACGGTGACAGGTGAGGTGCTTAACGAATGCTTTATTTTAGTGTTACCAATGAGATGGACAGTGATGGTGACGATAGCATAACATTGTCATTCTGCTAAGAAAGAGATGTTGTTCATTCTGCCAATAAACACCACGTTACTACAGGAAGTGACGGGGGGTGGTTACGGGGCACTGATAATGGTCATTGCATCCTCTCTGGCCACAAGGGTAGCAACACATGATTGGAGGCTGTCAAATGTTGTTCTGTAATTCAATAAACACAATGGGCTTAATCCAGGGGATTATAGACCAGTGTGTGTTACATCGGGGGTTGGAAAACCCTTGGAACGGATACTTGAGGACAGGAATTTTGAGCATTTGGAGAAGCATAATCTTACTACGGGTTATCATTTTGGATTTTTGATGGTGAGTAGAGAAAATGGAAGGGGATGTGCCCGAGACAATTTTCCACAGTACGGACCAGTCACACACAGAATATCTACCAACATTTGTGTCGGCAGAGACTGAGTAGGAGTCACCATGGCATGGTGCATGGAAAGTTGTGTTCAACAATACTTTTTAAGGTTTTTGAAGATGATTGTCAGTGAGGATGGGCGAGTGGATGTTGTACATTGAACTTCAGTAAAGCCTTTAACAAGGTGCCTCATGACAGCTTGGTCTGGAAGACAAGGTCCCATGCGGTACAGAGAGAGAAAGTTAGATGGATTCAAAAATTGCCTTGAAATTAGTAAGCAAAGAGTGATGGATGAAGGTTTCTCCTCAGAATGGAGGCGCGTAAGTAGTGTTGTACCGCAAAGCTACAAGTTGCAATATTTGATATTTGTTATTTGATAGCAATGAATTGAATGCAGGTGCACAAGGCTTGACTGGTAAGTTCGTGGATGACGCAAAATTAGTAGATGGTACCCACGGTGAAGAATATCGTAGCTTGTAGGGGATCTAAATGGGCAGATGAGTGGTATATAGATTGCAAAACCAACATGAGCAGCAACGGTTTCATGCAGCGGCTGGTGATTATGTGCAGGGACCTGCCAGAGGAAGTGGATGAGGCAGGCACAATTGTATAATTCCAGAAGCAGTTGGGATGTGAAGATGGAATAAAGAGGCCAGGAGGGAAATGGGCTCAACACAGGAAATTGGGACCAGCTCTGTGGGCACTGTGGTCGGCATACTTCATCAGTAGGATGAGCCAGATATCACTGGACAGACGTACAGGCATGGTGTGGGAAGTGATGTTAACAGGGAATGTTTGGTTCCTAAACGAACTGCTGCTCAGATGCAGAGGATGCAGATACTGTCACATTTGCACATTTGCACATTTGCTCTCTGACACACTGCTTGTTTTGTGTAATTCAGGGCATCACCAGCGGGTGGAGCTGTCGTGCATCGCGATCAAAGTGTAAACAAGACGACGAAAATCGACAATCATCAGTCAGAATAAGAATGGCTACAGGTATGATCACCGGGATCTTTATAATTAAACTTCTGCCCTGTTGGTGCACAGTAGTTCAGATGAAGAAACTTACACAGGCGCTAACAGGGCAGAGAAGTTTTATCAAACATTGATCCCACTGGTAAAACGGCTTTGTGTTCCAGTTCCAGCGCAGGGACCTGACACCAGTAATGGTCGAATGACTCCGCTCACCAGGCCAAGCTTCACCTGAGTGAAAGGAGCTGGAGACCCTGAATCAGCAGGTTGAGAGTGAAACACATACAGGAATGAGACAGCGGTGTTGCTTGTTACGTAAAAGTCCAGGTTCAGGGTTTGTTGTACATCAGGGCCTGTTTAGAGGTGAAAGACATCTCCAATTTTCATTTATAAAATTCAGAGACAGGTGATAAGTGCATTTCCGGGATTTCAGAGATTCTGTGATAACAAAACATTTCAGGATTCGGCAGGGCAGCTATCAACACCCCTCTTGTTGACAAAGTAGATGAGGGGAATTTTCCAAACTCTGTTTTCTGTAGCCGAGCCGAGAACTTTGCCAGACTTGGAAATGGCTGAGGATCAGGAGACCCTTCATTTTAGATAGACTTGTGGTCAGCTTCGGAGCATCACTGTCTGGTTTGGAGGGGCTACTGCACAGGACCGAAAGAAGCTGCAGAAATTTGTAAATCTACTCAGCTCCATCTTGGGTACTAGCCTACAAAGTTCCCAAGACATCTTTGGGAACCAGGGTCTCAGAAAGGCAGCGTCAAATTATTAAGGACCTCCAGCACCCCAGGCATGCCCTTTTCTCACTGTTAGCGTCAGAAAGCAGATACAGAAGCCTGAAGGTACACACTCAACGATTCAGGAACAGATTCGTCCCTTCTGCCATCTGATTCCGAAATGGACATCCCATCTTTGGACACTTGCTTACTTTTTTTTGATATAGAGTCTTTCTGTTTTTGCATGATTTTAAAGATCTACTCAATATACGCAATTGGTTTATTTGTCTTCTTCTTCTTCTTCTTCTTCTTCTTCTTCTTCTTCTTCTTCTTCTTCTTCTTCTTCTTCTTCTTCTTCTTCTTCTTCTTCTTATTATTATTATTATTATTATTATTATTATTATTATTATTATTATATATTTTTTTATTTTTTTAATATTTCTTTTCCCTGCTAGATTATGTATTGCATTGAACTGCTGTTGCTAAGTTAGCAAATTTCACGTTACATGCCGGTGATAGTAAACTTGATTCTGATACTGTTTTAATACCCCAATCCATATCTGGTCTGTGACCAAATGGGGAACCTGAGGTCTCATAGTCTCTCATGAGATGATCTGCTACTTGAATTTAAATTCCAAGTATCTCTGATAGGAGACCCGGTATAACCTGTGACCAATTGTCTCTGTCTCCTGTAAGCATTGTGATTGTGCTCAGCTCTGTGATTCCAGGTGGAATAAAATAGAGATTACAGCCTTGAAACAGGTCCTTCTGCCCAAATAAATGCTGTTCTAAATGTCTCTGAGCTTGTCCGATTTCACAGCTGCCCAACTAAATGCTGTTCTAAATGTCTCTGAGCTTGTCCGATTTCACAGCAGCTTTTCCCATGTTTCCCTTGCAGACTTATTCTATCTTTTTTCCTGCCCACATCTTTTCTCAACTTTGTAATTTTATTTGTTTTTACTACCTCATCTGGCTGCATGGGTAATTTATACCCATCACCTACCACGTGAAAAAGTGTATATACCACCTTCGGTCCATTTTAAATTTCTGCCCTCTGGTCTCAGACTCCCTTACCCTGGGAAAAACACTGTCTACACCCTGATTATTTTATGTACGTGTGTAAGGTTTCCCTTCAAGCTCCCGTGATATAACCAGACAACCATATAACAATTACAGCACGGAAACACGCCATCTCGGCCCTTCTAGTCCGTGCCGAACGCCCACTCTCACCTAGTCCCACCGACCCATATAACCATATAACAATTACAGCACGGAAACAGGCCATCTCGGCCCTTCTAGTCCGTGCCGATCACTTACTCACACCTATCCAAACTGACCTGCACTCAGCCTATAACGCTCCATTCATTTCCTGTCCATATACCTGTCAATTTTTACTTTAAATGACAATACCGAACCTGCCTTTACCACTTCTACTGGAAGCTCAATCCACACAACTACCACTCTCTGAGTAAAGAAAATACCCCTCGTGCTACACTTAACCGTTTGACCCTTAACTCTCAAATCATGTCCTCTTGTTTGAATCTCTCCAATTCTCAATAAAAAATACTATCCACGTCAACTTGATCTATCCCCCTCATTATTCCCTATCAAGTCCCCTCTCAACCTTCTAAGCTCCAAAGAATAAAGAACTAACTTGTTCAAACTTTCCCTGTAACTTAGGAGGTGAAACCCAGGTAACATTCTAGTAAATATTCTCTGCCTCTCTATTTTGTTGACTTCTTTTCCATAATTCAGTGACCAGAACTGTACACAATACTGCAAATTTGGCCTCACCAATGACTTGAGCAATTTTACCATTACATCCCAACCCCCATACTCAATGCTCGGATTTATAAAGGCCAACATACCAAAAGCTTTCTTCACCAGCCTATCCACATGAGATTCGAAAAAAAAAAATATTGAGGCTCCAGTCGGTCTTGAACTCACAAACTCGTGGTATAACAAAACCAGTGCTCTAATTCACAAAAAAAAACAAACAGCCCCATCCAGTAACGTACTTGTCAATCTCCTCCTCACTCTTTCGAGCTGAATACCATCCATCCTCTAGATTAACAATTGCAACTGTATGTAAAGCTCTCTCAGCGTGTCTTTAAGTTTAGCTACTAGAAATGCACCCAAGACTCTTCAATTGCCAATGACTTGTATAGTTGTTCCATGACGATCATCATCCAGGAGACGGGACGGGACCCAGGGGACCAGGCTTCAGGGGCTCAATGTTATGGTCAGTCTGTAACCCAGGGGAATGGACATTGTTCATCACAAGGCAATGGTCAATCTTTGACCCAGGGGACTGGACATTGTTCGTCTCAAGGCAATGGTCAGTCTGTGACCCAGGGGACTGGACATTGTTCGTCTCAAGGCAGTGGTCAGTCTGTGACCCAGGGGACAAGACAGTGTGTGACAAAGCAAACAGAGAACGTGTTACCTACAGGATCGGACCATGAGTAATGCAATGGCGTGTCTGTGTGTGACACAGGTGACTGGACAGTTTGTGATCCAAGAGATTTATGTTTATTTATGCTTGATGATCCCAGTGATAATTCCCGGTATCACCTGATGCCGTTCCATTAATAACCGTTGGTTATCAGGGCATTCAACTAATGCGTATTCCGATAACAGTATTACTGTGTCTATACACTTCTTTTTCTGGGAGTGGATGTGTCCAGACACTGGTTTGTCGTGATGGTCACCTAGCAGGAAGTGTGGTTCACATTCACCAGCACAGTCCCACTCCAAATCTAGTCAGTCAGAGTCTCGGCTTCATTGCAGACACCCATTGTGAAACCTTGTTCGAGTATAAATCACTCCGAACCTGCTATTCATCATTCACTTCCGATGGGAAATTAAAGCGGGTACGAAAAGTAGTCAAGAGGTTTTTACTAGGCAACTCACCGAGGGAAGATCATCGGGACGCGGGAAGCAAGGTACCAAAACAGGGTCAGATTGAGAGCAATGTCACAATGGAATGTGACAGCCGCAGCGGAGGAGGAGCAAAGTCAGCCCGTAGACAGTTACGTCAGAGACACCGAGCAGGACCTTGGAAATGGCACAAGCGAGGCGACTGCCTGTCAGCTCGTAAGCTCACTGAACACGGAGTTGTCAACTCCCAAACAAGAAGCGGGTGAGTGAAATATGAGGGTGATGTGTTTGCAGATTGAATCAGGAAGCAGGTAAATGTGATTCCTTGTTGGAGGGTTGTTCAGAGAGGGGAAATGTGTTGGTGTGGTGTATGTGGTGTAGTGAGGCACCCGTTACCCCACAACATGAAATGCAGCTATCTGGATAAGTGATTAGTTCCAGGATTTGAGTTATGGGAAATGTATCCGCCAGGATAGAGAGAGTATATCTCTGGGAAGCGACTATTATGGACAGTCCCAACATTTATTGCCCATCTTAAACTGAAATCAGTGAGTGGGTGGGACGGTAGGAGAGACAGGTTACTACTGAATGTGGTCTTTCTGGTAACGTCATGCCCAGCGCATTGATGGATCGGTTTTAAGGGCGATACGTGTTTTCAGCTGAAAGCAGGTCAACACTGAGATTCAAGACGTGACTGGTTTGTTGAGCAGGGCCAGAGCGGTGGAGACAAGCGATATTTGAGTTTGTGACTACATTCTCTTTTTATATTCACAGAGCCAGAGTTTACAATCTCCGACCTCCTGGCAGAGGGGGGCGAGTATCGACTGTACCAGCTGACAAAATTCTACAGGGACAGACTCAAACAAGCGATTGAAGAAAAGGTTGAAAGACTCGGTTGGATGTTGACAAAGGAGGGACATTTCAGTAGAGAAGAAAATGAGGTGAGTGTATTTAGTGTATTGTCACTGAACTGCTGGTGTCAGAGGGAATAGTAATCGATATTAATCTCCTGCACATTCTAGTTCTACATGGTAATGGAAAATTTGATCTCTGACTTGTCTTCAGCAGATCTGTTTTCAGCTGCTAAGGTGGGGAGCACTGGGAACAACAGGTTCAGCGTCACATTTTCCTCTCACACCTGCTGCATTTATCAGTGTGAAATAAGAGCAGTGGCTGCATATCTGGACTGTTGAACAGACATTCAGTCTAAATTTAATATTGCATCTTATCAGGACCATTGGTCAAATTCGCCTCAGCTTATTAATCCAGGATGAATATTAAACTGTCAGATTGTAAATTGGACCAACCGGCTTCACTGTGGTACTTGAGGGAGGGAAACCTGCTAACCACAGCTGATCTGGTCTCCATCTGAGTTCCCAACGAGTGGCCGACTTGTTATAGAAATAGAAAAGTACAGCACAGAAACAGGACCTTTCGCCCATCTATTCCATGCCACACTACTGAAACTGCCTATTCCTATTGACTGCACCGTGTCCTGGCGCTCTATACCCTTATCATTCTTGTATCTATCCAGTTCTCTCTTAACCGCTTGTACCATTTGCACTGCTACCTCGTTCCACACTGTCACCACCCCCTGAGTGAAGAAGTTTCCGTTCATTTAACCTATCTATAACGCTCATAATTTAGTGAACCTCTATCAAATCGCCCTTTAATCTTCTGCGTTCCAAGGCTTAAAGCCCTAAACTGTTCAATATTTTCTTATACCTCAGATCCACCAGTCCTGGCAACATTCTTGTAGATTTGCTCTGTACTCTTCCAACATTCTTTGCATCTGTGCTCTAAGTAGATGATTGGATCTGCACACAATGCTGAAAACTAGACCTCACCAACGTTTTATACACGTTCAACATCACATCTCATCTCCTGTACTCAATACCTTCATTTCTGAAGGCTCATGTGCCAAATACTTCCTTTCCGATCTATCTACCTTTGCTGCCACTTTTAATGATTATGGACCTGCATTCCCAGATCACTTTGTTATACCACACACCTCAGTGCCCTACTGTCACTGTATAAGATCGATCCTGCTTGGTCATTCCAAAGTGCAACACGTCTCACTTGTCTGCATTATATTGCATCCGTCATTTTCCAGCCGATATCTCAGCTGGTTTAGACACCACTGCAAGCTTTGGCCGTCTTCTTCACTCTCCACCACACATTCCCACTCTTGGTACCAGCTGCAAATTTGCTGATCCAGTTAACCACATGTTCATCCAGATCGGTGATGCAGATGACAAACAACAAGGGACCCAGCACAGATCCCTGTGGCACCGCATGAGTTACAAACTCCCAGTCAGAGATTCAACAGTCTCTAACCACTTTCTGTCTTCTTCCAAATAGCCAATGTCAAATTCAAATTACCATTTTACCTTGAAACCTGAGCAACTGAACATTCTTGCCCACCCTCCTATGCAGTAGCTTGTCAAAGGTCATGCTAAATTACATGGAGACAACACCCACTTCCTTGAATCCGTGAATCCATGCACTTTCCTGGTCACTTCCTGGAAGAACTTTAAGATTGGTTAGACATGAACTACCGCACGTAAAGCTGATATCTTATTGCCCCAAAAATCAATAGGTTGTCCTAAAAGAGTATATATATCAGACAAACCTTTTGATGAACCATTTTACGTTATTAGCTAGCCTACCTTCACATTTCATATTCTGTCCACTTATGGCTTTTTTGTTGTTTTCTGCTGGTTAGTAAAAGCTTCCCAGTCCTCCAGCTTTCGACTATATTTTGCAACATTCTCTGCCCTCTCCTTTGCTTTTGTGCTGCATTGACTTCCTCGTCAGCCACGTTTGATCATCCTCCCTTTGGAATAATTTTTCATCTTTGTGATTATCTACCTCTACCGACGCCTTCCGAATCGCTACGAGAATCTTCATCTACTCCTCACCTACTTTGGTGTTTCCTCTGCTAGTGTCATCTTCCAATTTATTTTTGCCCAGACTGTAATTCCTTTATTCCACTGTAACACAGATGCATCTAAATTTACCTTCTCCCTCCCTTTCTGTTATTTTATGATCAATGCTTCTTATGGGTTTATTTACCTTAAGCTTCCTAACAAATCTGCTGCAATACACAACACCGGATCCAGATCCGCTTTTCCTATAGTGGGCTCAACCACAGGCTTCTCTCAAAAGCCATCTCATAGGCATTCTATAAATTCCCTCACTTGGGATTCAGCACCGACCTGATTTTCCAAAGCTATCTGCATATCGAAATACCCCATGACTATTTTAACACTGAGCTCTTTATTTGCCTCTTCTCTTTCCCACTGGAATTTGTAGCCCACATCCTGGTTACTGTTCCGTCAGGGTCATTTTTCCTGTGCAGTTTCTTAACATCTACATCATCCAATCCAATATCACCTCTTTAGAAGGACTTCTATTTTTCTACGAGAACGGAGTCAAGCCAACCGTTTCACCTACCCGCTTGTCCTTTTGATTAAGTATGTATCCATCTTCTTTTCGCCACAATTCAGTGATGCCTGCCATCCTCTCACTCTCCCACTCTTCCGTTCTTGTTGTCGCATCTTTTTTGATGTAATGTTGCACACTTATGTAAGTTAATCACGTTGAATATACAGCAGGGTGTCAGTAAAATCTTATACTTACAGAATATTGATGTAGAATTTCCTTCAGTTACTGTTTCTCTGTTAATGACTGAACCCAGGGAGGATGAGACAGCAGCCCAGTGACTGCATCTGTTCTGAAACTACCGGGACCATGAACAGATATTTTCCTCCACATTCCCCATGTCTGTCTGTCTGCTCCACAATATATTCATTGTTTTCTTTTATAGAAAGTCACTGAGCTGACAGAGAAGGGAAACCGGGCAGAGAGTTCCAGACTCTTCCTCAGTTTGGTGATGGGCAAAGGCTCCCGGGCCCGGAGGGCGATGTGGGAATCCTTTGTGACATGGAGGACTGAGTTACCGAAGTTGGACAGAATACTGAGGGAAATACAGGAGCTCGGTATGTTAAAACCACGCACTGAACACAAAGGCACATTGAAATAAACAGTTTTTATTATTCTAGCTCTGTTTTCATGGACATTGTTTTGATTCAAACAGGTCCTGATCCACAAGAATACATGGACTTCGGCCAAGTGTTATCTGAGTTACCCTCTCATCTGATAGGTGAGTGATGAAATGCAGAGTTCAAACCAGATCTCAAATGTTTGACTGTGAATTGCTGGAACCTGGGAATCAAAATTCACCATTAATCATTCGCTGATCTCTGGTTCGGTGTACAATTCAGAGAATATCTCGCTGCAGCCTGAATATCCTACATTGCATTTTTCTATTAATCCAGCTGTTGGGTGGGTGTGCTGAACCCTTCACACCTGTTTCTAATGCTCAAGGAATGCCCACACACCTCAGGCGGGCTCCTGATATACTTTATCGTCCAGCTGAGGTGTCTTTTCTACATTCAGACCTTTCAGATTCCGAAGCCCCTTGCCCTTCGTAACAACAGCTACACTCAATTATGTCTGCTGATGCTCTTTACATTTTGTAATTCCCCTAATGACTTCTACAGAGTGTGTCTGCCATTTCCTTTTCACCCATTACGACATCTACAACATCATTTTTCAGCGCTCCGATATCGACCCTCTCACTGTCTTTTACTCTTTATATATCTGGGAAAGAAAAAAAATACTTTGGTATCCTCTGTTTTTTTATTGACCATACCCTTGCATTTACTGCGCATTTCATGTGTAGACCTCGGAGAATCTATATCATAGTTGCATCCGACATGACGCAGGCAATAAATTCCAGGCACCCACCACCATGTGAAAACTCGACCAATGTGCTGTAACTTTACCCAGTCTAACCCTCACCAAATGCCCTCTGGTACTAGACACCAGTCACATGTGAAAAAAAAAACAACAAAATACAGGCTGTGTACCTAAACTCTCATCTCTCAAAATTGTACTCCTCAGTCAGATCTCTATTCTAACTCCAGAGTAAACAAACCAAGTTTTTCAAACCTCTACTTGTAGCACATGTCACCGAATCCAGACAACACCCTGATGAACCTGTTCAGCACCCTTTCCAATCCTTCCAAGAGCTGGACAATCAGAAGTGAATACAATACTGCAGATGCTCCCTAAAACCGTAAGATCCAGGGGCAGAATTAAGCCATTCGGTGCAGTAAATTTGCTCTTCAATTTCTCCCTACTCCATTATCCCAGTAAACATTGACACTCTTCCTAATCAGGAACATATTGACCTGCATTTTACATATACCCAATGACTTGTCTTCCTCAGCTGTCTATTGCAATGATTTCACAGATTCACTACCCGCCAGCGAAATAAATTTCTCCCAATGTGGGTCCCCGGCAGCCAGGACAGTTCACACAGTACTCAAGCATGTTAATTTTCTGTATGAGCCTCCCATGTGGGATCTTGTCAAACATCCGACTAATATTCAAGCAGAAAATATCCATGTGTAACTTCATCCATCGCCTTTGTCACCTCCTGGAGGAACTCAATCAAGTTAGCAAGAAACTACACCCCCCTTCCCCAAAGCCTCACTGCTGAACCCTAACCCACCTCAAACATTCTCTCTTTCATACTCCCATGGGGCAGAAAATATAAAAGGCTGAAGGTATGAACCGACAGCCTCAAGGACAGCTTTAATTCTGCATTTATAAGACTGTTGAATGGTCATCTACTATGTTATTATTGGCTTCTTAATAATAAATCCAATATGTATGTATGTATGCATGTATAATTGTAACATCGTTCATCTCGTCACTAATTACCACTCACATGATAACCACAATAGACATAGAGAAATGCAGTAAGAATACAGTGTTGGTATGAACGGATTTAAGGAACAACTGCTAATAGATTATGTAATTCGATAGCAAGCCCTGGGGTAAGCAGAAATCTTTCAACATTATATTGTTTATCAAACACCGGTTGATTCTGAGACAATCCTGACGGAAGTACTCGGCCCGAAACGTCGACAGTGCCTGTTCCTGTAGATGCTGCCTGGCCTGCTGCGTTCCACCAACATTTTGTCTGTGTTGCCTGATTCTGTCCCTCGTGTGTTTAAGAGAAGTTCCTAATATATATAAAATGCAACAAATCTTTGTGAAATTTCCACAACGTCTGATGAAGCATCGGCATGAAATAATCGCCCTATTAACATCCACAGAGGAACAGCCACTGTTATAAAAATAAATGGAGGTGTATTCCAGAGCGACTTCCACAGCTCTCTGTGGTTTTGTCTAGTTGTAAACCTGCTTTCTAATTTACTGAAACGGACAAAAATCAGGTATCAAATCTGAAGAAAAAATAATAAACGAATTATACTTTGACACAGCTGTACAGGGATGATTGGAAATTAGTTGTTCTTGCATCAGTAAAGCTAAAACTATTAATTCAAATACTGGAACTAATTTCCAAAGAAACCGTATATAGTATATATAGCTATGCATGTCTGTGTGGTTCTATAAAATATTAAACTACTTGTGTAGAAATAGAAATATAAAAGAGATTAGTGAGTCACTATCGACGGGTTCAATGTCCATTCAGAGACTGGATGGCAGAGAAGTTATCCCTGAATCGTTGAGTGTGCGCCTTACTCCGATCCTGTACAGTAGTCCCCATGAACCAGACGGTGATGCAGCCAGTTACAATGCTCTGCAAGTTACACCTGTAGAAATATTCGAGTGATGTTGGAAAGTCCTGATGAAATATAGCCGCTGTTGTGCCTTCTTTTAGCTGCATCGATATATTAGGCCCAGGTTAGATACTCATAGAACATAGAACAGTACAGCACATTACAGACCCTTCGGCCCACAATGTTGTTCCGACCCTCAAACTCTGCCTCCCACATAACCCACCACATTAAATTCCTCCATATACCTGTCTAGTACTCTATTAAACTTCACCTGTGTATCTGCCTCCACCAGTGACTCAGGCCGTGCATTCCATGCACCAACCACTCACTGAGTAAAAAAACTTCCTCTAATATCCCCTTTGAACTTCCCTCCCCTTAAAGCCATGTCCTCTTGTACTGAGCAGTGGTGCCCTGGGGAAGTGGCGCTGGCTGTCCTCTCTACCTATTCGTCTTAATATCTTGTACACCTCTATCATGTCTCCTCTCATTCTCCTTCTCTCCAAAGAATAAAGCCCTAGCTCCTTTAATCTCTGATCATGATCCATACTCTCTAAACCAGGCAGTATCCTGGTGAATCTCCTCTGTACCCTTTTCAATGCTTCCATATCCTTCCTATAGTGAGGCGACCAGAAATCAGTGTGGCCTAACTGAAATCCACAATTAGCTCTAAGGTTATATTTTCATCAACGCAAGGAGGATTCAGCACTCCGGACAAGCATATGCAGTTCTGATAAAGGGTACGCATCACTGAACGGAAATAAAAGCAGAATCCATAAAAATGAAGAAATTATCATAGGAGAAGGATGTTAACCAATGGAAGAGTGTCCTGGCTTGCGTATCTAGTCATCCGGGCCGCAACGTCCATGGTCGACTCTGATAGGCGGAGGCATCATAATACAGTGCCCCACACTCCACCTGCCAGACTGATCAGTAGCAGTTGCCAAGACTTCACCACCTTCTCCACACACACGATGTACACCACTGATACGCTTATGGTCTCTGCCATTCACGGAGATTCCTTTCCATCTTTCCTCCGCTCCTCCATCACTCCATCCTCCTCCATCCATTTTCATTCTTGTCGTTCTGATGGGTTATCGATCCGGAACTTCACTGTCATTCTTCTCCAGATGCTACCCGACTTGAGTATTTCCTACATATTCTGTTCCTGTTTAGATGCAAGAGCAGTGGGCACCTCTGACGCCCCAGTGTGCAGCTTTGTCAAAATGCACAGTGTCCTGCTCTCCATATTTCCGCACCAGATCACCATTAACATCGACTGTTAATGATGCAAACAATGCTTTAAATATAGTGAAATGTTGTTGTAACATAAGTACAGTCAGGATTGAATTAGGATATCGGGGGAATGATTACCTTCACAAGTCATTAGTACCAGAATTTAAGGATTGGACATTTTCTCTCAGTTCTAGTGTCTGTGAAAATAATTTTGCTTTCTGTCCTAATTTCCATGGAAGCATTGAATTAATTCATGTAATCTCAAACACTGAATGTTGAAATGCAGTTATGATATTCTTTGTCAGTTGAACAATTTGATATATTGACAATGTTCTCTGTTCCCATGGAAGATGTTCAGCAGAAACACAAGGAGACTCTGAGGGCACAAACTGAAACACTGAGAGTGAACACGATCCTGATGAGGGAGAAGGTGAAAGTTTTCAAGCTGGTTGATCGATACGCTGAGCTCACGGTCATTTCTACTGTTCGAGATCGGACACTGGTGGAACATGAGCTGCTGGCAAGAGGCAGAGACCATGAGGAATTGAGAGAGAACCATCTCCGCCGAAAGCTGGAAAAAATCCGGACTGATCAGTTGTTCCAGAGTAGCTTTTCCCGGAGTAAATCCAAATCTGGGAGCTCGGCAGCAGTGGCTGGAGTCCCGGGGATTGGGAAAACAACAATGATACAAAAGATTGTTTATGACTGGGCCACGGGGAAAATATACCAACAGTTCCAGTTTGTATTCAGTTTCAAATTCCGGGATTTAAACACCATTAACTGCAGAATAAACCTGAAGGAACTGATTCTGGATCAGTATCCTTACTTTGGGAATATCCTGAGAGAGGTCTGGAAGAACCCAGAGGGATTGCTGTTTATATTCGATGGTTTGGATACATTCAATGACAGAATTGATTTTTCTGACAGTCGCAGAGACACAGAAACTCAGTCCACATGCACAGATCCTGAATTCAAGTGCAAGGTGTCTGACATTGTGTACAGTTTAATCCAGGGCAAGCTGCTCCCAGGGTGTTCAGTGCTGGTGACCACCCGTCCCGCTGCGTTACATTTATTGAAAAAGGCTCGGATTAGTGTCTGGGCCGAAATTCTCGGATTTGTTAGTGAGGAACGGAAGGAATATTTCATCAGGTATTTTGAAGAACATACGATGGCAGCAGCTGTTATCAAACACATGGAAGAGAACGAGATCCTGTACACCATGAGCTACAACCCCTCCTACTGCTGGATCCTTGCTCTGGCACTGGGCCCCTTCTTCACCCAAAGAGTCAGGGACCCGCAGCGAGTTCCCAAGACCATCACCCAACTGTACTCCTACTATATTTACAACATCCTGAAAAACCATGGTCGTGAGATTGAGAACTCCCGCGATGTGTTTCTCAGGGTTGGTCAGATGGCCTTCAGAGGAGTGTCCGAGAAGAAGATTGTGTTTACAGATGGAGATTTGATCAAGTACAATCTGCAGTCTTCCCAGTTCCTGTCCGGGTTCCTGATGGAGCTTTTGGAGAGAGAGGATTCTGCCCGGGGCATAGTGTACACATTCCCACACCTCACCATCCAAGAGTTTGTAGCTGCAGTCGCACAATTCCTGAATCCACATCCCGGGGATATCCTGATATTCCTTACTGAAGCCCACAACACGACAGATGGGCGATTTGAAGTATTTCTCCGTTTTGTTGCTGGTCTTTCCTCCCCAATGATAGCTCGGGGCCTGGAGGAGTTTCTGGGTCCATTTACTCATGAAACAACCTGCCGGGTGATTGACTGGGTGAAGGAGGAGGTTAAACGCCAGAGTGGAAACACGAGGAGTGAATCTGGTAAAAGGAGCCTCCTGAACATATTGCACTACCTGTTTGAGTCTCAGAATCGTGGACTGGCTCAGGCCGCACTGCGATCTGTGGAAACACTTTCATTCAGTGGAATCACACTAACCCCGATTGACTGCGCGGTCCTGTCTCATGTCATCGGACTCTGTGATACAATAAAATACCTCAACCTAGAGTACTGCCACATTCAGTGTGAAGGAACCCAGCGGCTGGGACCCGGGTTGTACAAGTGCCGGGAGTTGAGGTAACTTGATTTATCTCTCACTCTGAACTGCGAAACTGTTCCATTGTGTTGTTTCAATGTAAAGTTTTTTGGGTAAAACTGTAGTAATTCAGATTGCCAAGACTTCTGACAAATGCCCAACGATGGGAGGGTTCCTTGTGAAGGGATGCTGGAGACTTCATCAGATCAGTGAACAACGGACATTAGTTTAATGGTAGTAAATCACAGGAATGGCCGTGTTTCTCGCTGCCTGTGACACGTCCATTGACAATATTCCTTCTCACTGTTACTGACACCCAGACCGACACTGACTGCAGCAGGTGGGTCAGAGATTCACACCCCCTTCCCGGTGAGGGACAAGAGACCGTCTGCAGACTGTCCCAGTGAGAAGGAAAGAAATACCATTATGAGATTGTCCTTGCCTGCCCTTCCCCGTGTGTGACTATCACCATCAGTCCACCTGTGTGACTGTGCTCACTACCAGATACCCAGACCCCACGGGCGCATCTCCTCTCCCGATTGTGGACATCAGTTCAGACCCACCCATCTCCTGCAGGATCTGTCTTCCTATCCCTTTCTCTCAGGTGGGATCACTTCCAACATCTCCCATTAATACTTACCCATTTACAAATCTTCCTCACTGTGGGAGTAAATTACTGGCATTCCGTAAATACCCTGGAGTTGGGCAGTGAGGGACATTGACAGTGACGGGAACTCCGATTAGCGATTTATTGAAGGGTTTAATGTTTCCTCAAATATCCGAGTGAGAGAAATTCCCTCAGAAACATGGCTTGAATCACTTTGATCATCAATTTGTCTGTTTCTGTTTAGACTTGGGGGGAATCAGCTGGGAGATTCAGGACTGAAACTGGTGTCTGCGGCTCTGAGGAACCCCGAGTGTAAAATACAGAAACTGCGGTAAGTACCAGACTGTGGGAGATTGTGTTTACAGTCACAGGGTGTCTGACACTGAACATTATTGTGATCAGTGAAACAAAGAAGCATAGAAAACAGACAGCGCAATACAGGCCCTTCGGCCCACAAAGCTGTGCCGAACATGTTCCTACCATAGAAATACCTAAGCATTACCCTTAGCCCTCTATTTTTCTGAGCTCCATGTAGCCATCCATGAGTCTCTTAAAGACTCTATGGTTTCCATCTCCACCAGCGCTGCCGTCAGCCCATTCCACGTACTAAATAGTCTCCGTGTAAAAGAAAACTTACCCCTGACATCTCCCCTGTACCTACATCCAAGCACCTAAAAATATACCCTCTCATGCTAGCCATTTCAGCCCTGGGGAAAAGCCTCTGACTATCCACACATTCGATGCCACTGATGATCTTGTACACCTCTGTCAGGTCACTTCTCATCATCGGTTCCTCCAAGAGAAAAGGCCGAGTTCACTCAAGGTATTCTCATAAGGCATGCTCCCCAAACCAGGCAACATCCTTGTAAATCTCCTCTGCACCCTTTCTATGGTTTCCATGTCCCTCCTCTAGTGAGGCGACCAGAACTGAGCACAGCATTCCAATTGCGGTCCGAGCAAGGTCCTATATAGCAATACATTACCTCTCGGCTCTTAAACTCAATCCCACGATTAATGAAGGCCAATACACCGTATGCCTTCTTAACTACAGAGTCAATATGCGCTGCAGCTTTGGGTGTCCAATGGACTCGGACCCCAAGATCCATCTGATCCTCCACGCTGCCAAGTCTTACCATTAATACTACATTCTGCCATCACATTTAACCTACCAAAAGTAACCAACTCACATTTATCTGGGTTGAACTCCATCTGCCACTTCTCAGCCCGATTATGCATTCTATCAATGTCCCATTGTAACCTCTAACAACCTTCCACACAATCCACAACCTTTGTGGATAACCTTTGTGTCACAAGCAAACTTACTAACCCATCCCTCCACTGCCTCATCTAGGTCATTAATAATAATCACAAAGACGACGGGTCTCCCACATCTGACACTAAGCAGAGACAACTAGCCTCACACACATACTCTCTGTCTGTATTGTAAACAGATAACCTACCTCGCCTCGACCCTTTATCGCCGAAGCCCCGTTGAGCCAAAGCCTTCCTACTCTGTCTCCCGCTCCTCTGACGCTCGCTCTGTAAATCGGTCTTCCTTTTAAACTCTTCTCGCTGTTCTCACTGGCCGACCTGCACAATCGTGCTGAAGAAAAAAACATCAGTAATTGTGTTACTGATAAACAGTGGGGATTTGTACCGTCTCCTGTCTCTCTGTGTCCTTCACCCTCACTCTCTCTCATCTCCAGGCTGGACAATGTCGGTCTCACAGATTCTGGTGCCGAGGAACTCGCCTCAGCTCTCAGTACAAACCCATTACTGTCGGAGCTGGACCTGAGTTTTAATAAACTGGGAGATTCAGGAGTGAAACTGGTGTCTGTGGCTCTGAGGAATCCGGAGTGTAAAATACAGACACTGTGGTAAGTACCAGACTGTGGCAGATTGTGTTTATAGTCACTGAGTGTCTGACACTGAACATTAATGTGATCAGTAGAATCAAAGAAACATGGAAAACATACAGCACAATACAGGCCCTTCGGCCCACAAAACTGTGCCGAACATGTTCCTACCTTAGAACTACCGAAGCTTTACCTATAGCTCTCTATTTTTCTGAGCTCCATGTAGCCATCCAGGAGTCTGTTAAAGACCCTATGGTTTCTGCCTCCGCCATTCCACGCACTCGCCACTCTCTGTGTTAAAGTCTTACCCCCGACACCTCCACTGTACCTACTTAAAAATATGGTGTCTGCGGCTCTGAAGAACCGCGAGTGTAAAATACCGAAACTGGAGTAAATGCTGGACTGTGGGAGATTGTGTTTACAGTTACTGGGTGTCTGAACTGAACATTAATGTGATCAGTAATTGTGTTACTGATAAACAACGGGGATTTGTACCGTCTCCTGTCTCTCTGTGTCCTTCACCCTCACTCTCTCTCATCTCCAGGCTGACCCATGTCGGTCTCACCGATACGAGTGCCAAGGATCTCGTCTCCGCTCTCAGTACAAACCCATCACTGACGGAGCTGTACCTTAGTGATAATAAACTGGGAGATTCAGGAGTGAAACTGGTGTCTATGGCTCTGAGGAACCCGGAGTGTAAAATACAGGCTCTGCGGTAAGTACCAGACTGAGGGAGATTGCGTTTACAGTCACTGGGTGTCTGACACTGAACATTAATGTGATCAGTAATTGTGTTACTGATAAACACTGGGGATTTGTACCGTCTCCTGTCTCTCTGTGTCCTTCACCCTCACTCTCTCTCAACTCTAGTCTGGGGAGTGTCGGTCTCACAGATTCTGGTGTCGAGGATCTCGTCTCCGCTCTCAGTACAAAACCATCACTGACGTGGCTGAACTTGGGATCAAACTCGCTGACAGACCGATCTGTCCCCGCTCTCCGCCACCTCATACTGACCCTCCCGAGTCTGGAGTGGATCGGGTGAGTGTTTGTGTTAATGTTCAATGTGATAAAATATCAGCGGATCCGCGGGTTTTCTGGTGATATTTGTCTGTGAGTGTTGTTGAAACATTAACCCCGGTCCCCTGTTACTGACACTGTTGTGTAATCTGTTTATTTCACCTTTATTCCTCCATCTGTTTCAGGCTGCACTGGAATCGGTTCAGTGAGGCCGAGGGGAATAAACTGAGATCTTTGCGGGGACTCAGACCCGGACTGATAGTAGTGGATCTGTGAACATCTGGCCTTTAACCTTTATCTTACCTGGAACCCAGACCCGGACTGATGGTGGATCTGTGATCCTGTGAACATCTGAATGTGTGAACATCCCCGCTCGCGGGATGGGGACATTTTGACAGATTCCACACCCTCCATTTTAACTCCCGCCGTTACATTTAATGGCCGTGATCCAGGTGTGATTCCCAACGGTTTTAACGGAACTGGCTCCAGTCTCGCGCTGTGTGTTGTTCGTTGTGATCCTGCACTGACGTATATCTCCTCCGGTCCAGCACCAGCTTCCGCCGGATGTGCGGGTTCAAGACTCCCCCACGCGAGACCCCGGGGTATTACACAGGCAGGAAGAACCCGGGGGCGGGGCTTAGTCTGGGACACCGGTATCCCAGGGTGGGATTATCCCCGGAGAGAATCCTTTTGCTCCCTTTGCTGAGGACGGTGCATTCTGCAGCCTGGCCGATATAATGATGTTAAATGGACAAATCCCTCGGCAGTGACCCTGGATCTGCAGCGATCCCGGACACGGCCCTGAAGTGTGATTTGATAATCATCGGTTCCCCGATGCAGAGTGACGGTGAGAAACGGGACTGATTATTCAACCGGTCAATCGTTGTCGCCGGCCAGTTAATTGTGTGTGAGTGTGAGTGAGTCGGGAGCAGCTTATTTATTCCCGCACGTCAGCAGCTCACTCGTTGTTTAATTTATATTTGTCATGATGAAATCAATAAACCGCTGTAACTTTCCGTCTTGGTGTCGGACTTGAGTCACTTGAAAGGAGAAACAGTGACCTGGGGTTACAGCTGCCCCCGCACCCTGTGCAGTGTAATAGTGGGTCTGAGCTCCTCAGCAGCGTATCAGAGTCTGGGTGCCCAGGATCGCATGTCCACCCTACCCCCATTGTGGCTGATTGCCCCCGCAGACAGTTAAAATCGACTGTAATGTCAGACGTGATTTCACTTGGGTCCCGAGTACGATAGGGATGGGGGAAGGCACACCGGCGTTGAGCCACATTATTCCATCATAGACTCCCGGGGTCAAACACAGAGTGAAGCTCCCTCCACACCGTCCCATCACACACTCCCGGGGTCAGACACAGAGTGAATCTCCCTCCACACCGTCCCATCACGCACTCCCGGGGTCAGACACAGAGTGAATCTCCATCCACACCATCCCATGACACTCTTCTGAGGTCTGACACGGGAACAAAAAGGTCTGCAGTTCTCGAGTCAAAACAGATTACAGAGGAGACTCTCATTGTGTTCATTTTGGAACTGTAGCACAGGGAACTACACACACACACACACACACACACACACACACACACACACACACAGTGCACAAACCAGGAGAGGGTGGGAGGGGGCACAAACAGGCAGGGGACTACAGACGGTAATCATAACCATAGCGGTTAACAATCACATTTGACTTCTAGGTTCCAGAGGTAGACCAGAATGAAATCAAAGTTGAGGATAATTTTGCAAAGTGGGACTCCACCCCTTCCCGTCCCTCCCGTCCCTTCCCGCCCACTCACACGGACCGTGATCCCAATCAAATGTCATTCTTTCCCATTCCTTCCCACCATCCACACTCCCAATGGACCCCACCCATTCCCATTCAGTCCAACTATCCGCATTCCTAACGGGACGCACTCTGACCCATTCGCTTGCATCGTCCAAACTTCCAGTGGGCACCGCCCCTTCCCATTCGCTCCCACTATTTGCCTACCAGTGGACCCGCCCCTTCCCATTTACCCCCATCGTCTTCACCGCTTCCTATTCACTCCTGTCGTCCGATCACCCAGTGGCATCTGGCCATTCCCACCGTCTGCCTCCCAATGGAACTCCTTTCAGTTCATTTCCGACAGGAATGGGATGCTGGAAATTGTCGGGGACGCCTGAATTCTGTATTTGACAGAACTCGGAGAGGATTTAGGAAATTTGACGAGAACGCCGATGGGTTTATTAGTTACTCGGAAAGTCGAGGGTGGTGCGGATGGTGACGGCTTTGTAACACTGACGATGCTCATCTCCTGGCGGAGACGGCGGATAGGATCGGACTGAAGGACATTCGACACATCTATCTGAAGATGGCGGGGGGTGGGGTGCGTATGAGAGAGGTTTACCCTTTCCGTTTCCCCACGTCGGGAGATTCATTGCGCCCGGTTCCCTGTGTCCACGTAGCACACAGGAAGTTATACACGGCACGGTTCCCGTCCTCAAATCCCAAATTGGGAATTTTGCCAGGCAGAATTTCCGATCTCTGTCTCCGCACTGAGAGTTTTACCGCGCACCGTGTCGGGTCTCTGTATCGACACCGGGAGTATTACCGCACACGTTACCTGGTGTCTGTATCCTCCTCTCTCCACGACACTCGGAGTGATGACGCACAGGATCCGGAGATGAGGATGTCGGATGGGTCTCTATTGTTTGCGATATATTTATTATTTGTGATAAACAGTCTGCGCAATCGAGTGGAGGGTGGTCGAGAGTGTCTGTCCTGCGAGGGGCTCCTGATGGAAAATGGTGACATGGGAAGGAGCGACAGAAGGATTTAGAATGGTCACTGGGGAGGGAGTGAAAGGTTGACTGAAAATGGTCTCCGCGGAGAAAGTGATGGGCTGAGTGATAATGGCCGACAGAGTGAGGCTTGTGCACTGACTGAAAATTATCACCGGGGGCGGGGAAGGTTATGTGCTGATTAACTATTGGATTCTGGATTAAAACCAGAATATAGAATTAATAACAGGGAGAGAGTGACGCGCCAATATAACATTGTCAATAGGGAGGGGGTGACGCGCGCTTTGAAAATGGTTTACATGGAGGAAGGGAGGGATGCACTGAGAGAAAATGGACGCCAGGAGGTGACAAATCCGAGGGAGTGGCGACCCGACCTGAAATAGTCTCTGATACCTTTGTTACAATGGCCGACAGGGAGAGAGTGATGGACAGACAACAGAGCAGGAGAGACGCACCGGGTAAAATGGCCGAAATGGAGTCAGTGGCATATTGAGAAGGGAGAGGGGGTAATGGGGCGATTTAAAATGACCTATTGCTCTGACATAAAATGGCCGCGGCTTCGCTTATCCTGTCTGACGGGGCAGTTTACTGTTGTGATAACTTGTTTAAATTGAACGCCGGGAAAGGAGTGGGTGAGACGGCGATTGAAAACGACCGTCAGCATCGTTAATTTTATTGATAAAAAGGAAGAGATGTGGTGACTGAATGAGACCCCGTTCGGCCGGGTCGAAACGTAACCAAGGAGGGAGCGACGCCTTGGATAAAATGAATGGCAGAGAAGGAGTGAAGGACACGTTGAATTCAAATAATCCAACCCTGCAAAATCTCATTTCAAGGCGGTAGCACCATCAATTTGCGGGATACTCCCGGAATTCCCGGGAGAGGTGGGATGTCTGCAATAGAGTAGCTCCTTAGCGGCAAGCCAGCTAGTTTAAATAGCGTTAGCTGTGCTGATGAATGAATGACACCCGTTAAACTCACCTCAACAGTGATTTAACCCCCCATGGGCAATAGAAAATTCACTGTTGCAAACAGTGCAGCGAGCAACACTGTCATTATTCCTGACCCCTATTAGGCAGGGGAACACTTCAGTGTAGTCTGGGGTGAAGTACGTTTTATATTTTTTTTTGGAACACTCTGCCATGGTTTCTCTCTCTCTCTCTCTCTCTCTCTCTCTCTCTCTCTCTCTCTCTCTCTCTCTCTCTCTCTCTCTCTCTCTCTCTCTCTCTCTCTCTCTCTCTCTCTCTCTCTCTCTCTCTCTCTCTCTCTCTCTCTCTCTCTCTCTCTCCCTCCCTCCCTCCCTCCCTCCCTCCCTCTCTCTCTCTCTCTCTCTCTCTCTCTCTCTCTCCCTCCCTCCCTCCCTCCCTCCCTCCCTCTCTCTCTCTCTCTCTCTCTCTCTCTCTCTCTCTCCCTCCCTCCCTCCCTCCCACCCTCCCTCCTTCCACCGTGATATTTTATATAAATTACGGGCGTCAGGGAGTCACTATCAATATACGGGAGACTCCCAGAACTTCCGAGAGAGGTGGGATCTCCGGCGCTTCACTTGAAATGGCCGCTGGAGAGGTGGGACGGCTTTGGTGGAAGTGAGCACAAGAGAGGGAGGGACGCGCTTATTTAAAATGGGCGAATCCTTGGTTAATGTGCCCGCCAGGGATGGAGTGAGACACTGACTTACAATGGCCACTGTCACATACAGAATCTATGGCGAAGGAACATGCGGTGCCCATGGATACAATCCCGGGATCGAGTGTGTTATTGATGGTAATAACAGTATTTTAATTTGTGTTTTATATAGTCTTGGGTATTGTATATATGTTTTATTTCTAATGATGTTGTCATTGAATAAACTATATATCTCAGATATTCAGACATACACATATACACGTGGGCTTTGAGGAGGAGGGATGAGGGGTTTGGGAGGAAGAGGAGTGACGGGACGAGGAGTGGACTGATGAGACGGTGAGCGTGGCGAAGTCACTGACTCAATAGGGGACGGAAAGCTCCTGTCACAAACTGGTGACCGACATGGAGAAGAGAAAGACGGGGTGAGGAGGAGTGAAACGACAGGAAGGGAGAGGGAGTGATGGGACGGGGAGGGAGGGGAAGTGATTGGACGGGGAGGGAGGGAGAATAATGGGACAGGGTTGGGAGGAACAGGATGGGATGTGTGCGGGAGTGGCTTACTCAATAGAGGAGAAAGGGTGGGTGGTGACATTTCCTTCGTAAACAAGACGGACGGCAAGAAAGGGGAAGGGTGTGCTTACACTGTGACAAAATGGCTATTAGCAGAAGGTGAAATGGAGAGTTGGAAGAGCGAGGAGGGAGAGAAAGGAGAGGAAAGATGAGGAGTTGCGATTGAATAAACAGGGAGGGGAGTGGTAGGTGAGGAAATGGGTCTGCCCCATTCTAGGAAGCTGGGAGAGCGGTTGTCAATGGTAATCATCACAAAAATGGCCGCCAGCCAGGGTGAGATGTGCAGTGATAGAGGGAAGAGCGAGGGGACAGAGAGCGGAGTGTTTCAGAAGTGACGGGAGCTGAGGATGGGATAGGGCGACTCATAACATGGGAGCTGGAACTGGGGGGTTCCCACGGGGGGGGGGATATAACTAGCACTGTTACCCTCCTCCCCCCTTGGTCTCCAAAATCCCGCCTTGACTTTTCTCTCGGGCCGAGTCTCAGGTCGGTCGGTCCGAATCCCTCAGGCTGTCCCGTGGAGTAGGGGGACGTGTCGTCACTCGGGCCCGTCAAAGGCAGAAGTGGGCGCCGTTTTGCCGGAGAAGACGGAGGTGAGGTCTGGCAGTGCGGGCTGGTTGGCGTGGATCACCACCATTTTCTGCAGGGTGGGGGAAAGGGAGGTGTCAGATTGAGGAGCGGAGAGGAGAAAGAGGTGAGAAGAGTAGACGAGATCCACTAACTACTCCCTCAACTTCTCTCTCCCACCCTCTGTCTCCTCTTCTCTCTCCATCTCTTTACCCCACCTCTCTCTCCCAACTCTATCCTCCTCTCTCTGCACCCCTCTCCCCACCCTTTTATTCCTTTTCTGCCTCATCTCTCTGAACAGTCTCATCCATCAGCAATAACAAGAACGATTCTCTAATTCCCTATAAAGTATGAAATTAAAAGTATTATCTCGGATAAATTCCCCCGTGGAAAAGACAGTGACATGCGAGTTTGCATTTGAACAATCGTTGTCAGACGAAAAATACAGATGTTGGCAACAAATTATTCTTTTTTAGGGTAGCAGTCAATCACATGTGCGGTACCGCACAGGATGGAACCCGTCTGTCACGATATAGACTGTATCGATTATGTCGATGAGAACGGGACCGGGCGTTTTATTCTTTTCTGCCGTTCACTGCGAGGTGAAATTGGGCGATGTGAGAATTATGAGGACGGGTTTTATTGTTCCCGGCGAGGTGAAATTGGGCGATGTGAGAATTATGAGGACGGGTTTTATTGTTCCCGGCGAGGTGAAATTGGGCGATGTGAGAATTATGAGGACGGGTTTTATTGTTCCCGGCGAGGTGAAATTGGGCGATGTGAGAATTATGAGGTCGGGTTTTATTGTTCCCGGCGAGGTGAAATTGGGCGATGTGAGAATTATGAGGACGGGTTTTATTGTTCCCGGCGAGGTGAAATTGGGCGATGTGAGAATTATGAGGACGGGTTTTATTGTTCCCGGCGAGGTGAAATTGGACGATGTGGGGAATTATGAGGACGGGTTTTATTGTTCCCGGCGAGGTGAAATTGGGCGATGTGGGGAATTATGAGGACGGGTTTTATTGTTCCCGGCGAGGTGAAATTGGGCGATGTGGGGAATTATGAGGACGGGTTTTATTGTTCCCGGCGAGGTGAAATTGGTCGATGTGGGGAATTATGAGGACGGGTTTTATTGTTCCCGGCGAGGTGAAATTGAGCGATGTGAGAATTATGAGGACGGGTTTTACTGTTCCCGGCGAGGTGAAATTGGGCGATGTGAGAATTATGAGGACGGGTTTTATTGTTCGCGGCGAGGTGAAATTGGGCGATGTGAGAATTATGAGGACGGGTTTTATTGTTCCCGGCGAGGTGAAATTGGGCGATGAGAGAATTATGAGGACGGGTTTTATTGTTCCCGGTGAGGTGAAATTGGGCGATGTGAGAATTATGAGGACGGGTTTTATTGTTCCCGGCGAGGTGAAATTGGGCGATGTGAGAATTATGAGGTCTGGTTTTATTGTTCCCGGCGAGGTGAAATTGGGCGATGTGTGAATTATGAGGACGGGTTTTATTGTTCCCGGCGAGGTGAAATTGGACGATGTGGGGAATTATGAGGACGGGTTTTATTGTTCCCGGCGAGGTGAAATTGGGCGATGTGGGGAATTATGAGGACGGGTTTTATTGTTCCCGGCGAGGTGAAATTGGGCGATGTGAGAATTATGAGGACGGGTTTTACTGTTCCCGGCGAGGTGAAATTGGGCGATGTGAGAATTATGAGGACGGGTTTTATTGTTCCCGGCGAGGTGAAATTGGGCGATGTGAGAATTATGAGGACGGGTTTTATTGTTCCCGGCGAGGTGAAATTGGGCGATGTGAGAATTATGAGGACGGGTTTTATTGTTCCCGGCGAGGTGAAATTGGGCGATGTGAGAATTATGAGGACGGGTTTTATTGTTCCCGGTGAGGTGAAATTGGGCGATGTGGGGAATTATGAGGACGGGTTTTATTGTTCCCGGCGAGGTGAAATTGGGCGATGTGGGGAATTATGAGGACGGGTTTTATTGTTCCCGGCGAGGTGAAATTGGGCGTTGTGGGGAATTATGAGGTCGGGTTTTATTGTTCCCGGCGAGGTGAAATTGGGCGATGTGAGAATTATGAGGTCTGGTTTTATTGTTCCCGGCGAGGTGAAATTGGGCGATGTGTGAATTATGAGGACGGGTTTTATTGTTCCCGGCGAGGTGAAATTGGACGATGTGGGGAATTATGAGGACGGGTTTTATTGTTCCCGGCGAGGTGAAATTGGGCGATGTGGGGAATTATGAGGACGGGTTTTATTGTTCCCGGCGTGGTGAAATTGAGCGATGTGAGAATTATGAGGACGGGTTTTACTGTTCCCGGCGAGGTGAAATTGGGCGATGTGAGAATTATGAGGACGGGTTTTATTGTTCCCGGCGAGGTGAAATTGGGCGATGTGAGAATTATGAGGACGGGTTTTATTGTTCCCGGCGAGGTGAAATTGGGCGATGTGAGAATTATGAGGACGGGTTTTATTGTTCCCGGCGAGGTGAAATTGGGCGATGTGAGAATTATGAGGACGGGTTTTATTGTTCCCGGTGAGGTGAAATTGGGCGATGTGGGGAATTATGAGGACGGGTTTTATTGTTCCCGGCGAGGTGAAATTGGGCGATGTGGGGAATTATGAGGACGGGTTTTATTGTTCCCGGCGAGGTGAAATTGGGCGATGTGAGAATTATGAGGACGGGTTTTATTGTTCCCGGCGAGGTGAAATTGGGCGATGTGAGAATTATGAGGACGGGTTTTATTGTTCCCGGTGAGGTGAAATTGGGCGATGTGAGAATTATGAGGACGGGTTTTATTGTTCCCGTCGAGGTGAAATTGGGCGATGTGGGGAATTATGAGGACGGGTTTTATTGTTCCCGGCGAGGTGAAATTGGGCGATGTGAGAATTATGAGGACGGGTTTTACTGTTCCCGGCAAGGTGAAATTGGGCGATGTGGGGAATTATGAGGACGGGTTTTATTGTTCCCGGCGAGGTGAAATTGGGCGATGTGAGAATTATGAGGACGGGTTTTATTGTTCCCGGCGAGGTGAAATTGGGCGATGTGAGAATTATGAGGACGGGTTTTATTGTTCCCGGCGAGGTGAAATTGGGCGATGTGAGAATTATGAGGACGGGTTTTATTGTTCCCGGCGAGGTGAAATTGGGCGATGTGGGGAATTATGAGGACGGGTTTTATTGTTCCCGGCGATGTGAAATTGGGCGATGTGGGGAATTATGAGGACGGGTTTTGTTGTTCCCGGCGAGGTGAAATTGGGCGATGTGAGAATTATGAGGACGGGTTTTATTGTTCCCGGCGAGGTGAAATTGGGCGATGTGAGAATTATGAGGACGGGTTTTATTGTTCCCGGCGAGGTGAAATTGGGCGATGTGGGGAATTATGAGGACGGGTTTTATTGTTCCCGGCGATGTGAAATTGGGCGATGTGGGGAATTATGAGGACGGGTTTTATTGTTCCCGGCGAGGTGAAATTGGGCGATGTGGGGAATTATGAGGACGGGTTTTATTGTTCCCGGCGAGGTGAAATTGGGCGATGTGGGGAATTATGAGGACGGGTTTTATTGTTCCCGGCGAGGTGAAATTGGGCGATGTGAGAATTATGAGGACGGGTTTTATTGTTCCCGGCGAGGTGAAATTGGGCGTTGTGGGGAATTATGAGGACGGGTTTTATTGTTCCCGGTGAGGTGAAATTGGGCGATGTGGGGAATTATGAGGACCGGTTTTATTGTTCCCGGCGAGGTGAAATTGGGCGATGTGGGGAATTATGATGACGGGTTTTATTGTTCCCGGCGAGGTGAAATTGGGCGATGTGAGAATTATGAGTACGGGTTTTACTGTTCCCGGCGAGGTGAAATTGGGCGATGTGGGGAATTATGAGGACGGGTTTTATTGTTCCCGGCGAGGTGAAATTGGGCGATGTGAGAATTATGAGGACGGGTTTTATTGTTCCTGGCGAGGTGAAATTGGGCAATGTGAGAATTATGAGGTCGGGTTTTATTGTTCCCGGCGAGGTGAAATTGGGCGATGTGAGAATTATGAGGACGGGTTATATTGTTCCCGGTGAGGTGATATTGGGTGATGTGGGGAATTATGAGGACGGGTTTTATTGTTCCCGGCGATGTGAAATTGGGCGATGTGAGAATTATGAGGACGGGCTGTATTTTTACTGGCGTTCCTGGCGAGGGGAATTTAGGCGATGTGGGGAATTATGAGGACAGAATTTTTTTTTCTGGCATTCCTGTCGATGTGAAATTGGGCAATGTGGAGAATTATGAGGACGCCGGGATGATCCAGTGCCATTTAGTGAATCTCGTTGTGTGCAAAAATCTATGGCAATTTTAAAAAAAAAAGTAACGTGGATAAATGTAATGTATGGCGGAAATTAAAAGCGAAGTGCTACCAAAATAGCGTTTTGAATAATATATTGGAAATTTCTCGTGTGCCAATTCTCAGGTCACCTGGAACACTGTTCACTGTTCACGTGTAAATAGGGCAACCAGTCAGATTCAGAGATGGTCAGTTGATATTCTCGGCAAGTAACATTTATCCCCCGTCAAAGTAATGTTTTCCTACTCCATATTCGTCTCGACATTATGAGACAAAAACTGTTCTATTGCATGCACCCTGTGCTCCTTGCTTAAGAAATACCGACTCGCATTTGAGGAATGTTCACCATCTTGGCTTCTGACGTGGCTGTACTGTGACGGGGATTGGATCACGTGGACTGGACGCTCCGTCACGAAGCTTCTTCATTCAAACAATGACCTGTACATTCATTCACACCGAGCAAGACGAATGATTTGCAAATATTGCAGATAATCTCTGTCTGAGATTACATGGTCGGCACAACATTGTGGGCCGAAGGGCCTGTAATGCGCTGTAGATTTCTATGATTCTATGATTGACAGTCTGGGTGCAGGGAATATGTATCCTGTACGGTGCCGTCGAGGCCTAGGAGGCAAAATTTCAGAAAAATGAATACACTGCTCACGACGGATATCAGATGAAATTCTTTACCGCTCGTGATCGGTGAATCATTGGAATCGGAGAGCCTTGAATCTGAGGTTAACAGTAACTCAACCTTACCCTTGATGGGTTGTGGAGGGCGGTTAAGTTGGGGGTGCCTGACTGCGAATCATATTTTTATAATGTCATTCCGTTCTCTTTCTCCAGTGAATTTAGTGGCAGTTGTCATCCTGTCCCGGGGAAAGGGCGGCCTCTCCTTCTGCACCACACGGTACCTGGATGCCTTGGCAGCGGCGGATCTACTGGTCATTATCACTCAGGTCGTTTTATATCAACTCCATAGGACCAAAGGTCAAAGGAGCAGAGGTCGGCCGTTCGGCCCATCGAATCAGCTTCGCCATTTCATCATGAGCTGATCCAATCTCCACTTCAGTCCCATTCCCCCGCCTTCTCACCATAACCTTCGATGCCCTGACTACACAGAACCTGTCAATCTCTGCCTTAAATACACCCAATGACCCGACCTCCACTGCCGTCCGTGGTAACGAATTCCACAGATTCACCACAGTCTGGCTAAAATAATATTTTCGCATCTCCGTTTTGAATGGGCGTCCTGCAATCCCCAAGTCATGTCCTCTCGTACTAGACTCCCCCACCATGGGAAACAACTTTGCCACATTCACTCTGTCCATACCTTTCAACATTCGAAATGTTTCTATGAGGTCCCCCCTCATTCTTCTAA
Source organism: Hypanus sabinus (assembly GCF_030144855.1). Lineage (NCBI taxonomy): Eukaryota > Metazoa > Chordata > Chondrichthyes > Myliobatiformes > Dasyatidae > Hypanus > Hypanus sabinus. Next base: position 56,789 of record NW_026781595.1, on the reverse strand, counting down.
ACTCCAAGCAGTACAGTCCAAGAGCGGTCAAAGGTTCTTCATATGTTAACCCTCTCATTCCCAGAATCATTCTAGTGAATCTTCTCTAAACCCTCTCCAACGTCAGCACATCCTTTCTTAAATAAGGAGCACAAAACTGCGCACAATACTCCAAGTGAGGTCTTACAAGTGCCTCATAGAGCTTCAATATCACATCCCTGCTCCTATACTCTATTCCTCTAGAAATGAATGCCAACATTGCATTCGCCTTCTTCTACTCCGACTCAACCTGGACTCAACTTTCCGACATTCTAATTCATTTGCCACTTCTTTGCCCATTCCCCCAGTATATCCAAGTCTCTCTGCAGACTCTTTGTTTCCACCTATTTGTGTATCATCAGCAATCTTGGCCACAAAACCATCTATTCCACAATCCAAATCGTTGATATACAACGTAAAAAGAAGCGGCTACAACACAGAAGCCTGCAGAACACCACTGGTAACCGGCAGCCAGATTGAATGGGATACCTTTATGACCACTCTCTGTTTCCTGCCAATCAAACAGACCTCTATCCACGTATGTAACTTTCCTGTAATTCCATGGGCTTTTAAATTCCATGGGCTCTGAACTCACTTATCATTATTTTCCCGTTTGTTTCCTGAACGTCCCCTCTGTGTGTACTGTTATCCGTGTCCTGTCCCGCATTGCCGTGAACTGTTCCGTCTGGTTCACCGTCACTTTCACCTTCGATCGGTTTGTTGCCATTTGCTGTCAGAAACTGAAAACAAAGTACTGCACGGGGAGAACGGCGGCCGTGGTTCTAGCGCCATCTAGCGGTCCGTTCTGTCTGAAAAACGGCCCACTCTCCTTCACTTACAGAGAGATCATTAACAATGTACCATGGTTCTGTTAACCGAACCCAAGTTACTTCACTGAACCGGCGTGGGTGGCGTATGACTGTCTGAGATCGTTTTGACTCCGTTCCTCCCATTCGGCGTAATTCCGCTGCTCAATGCTCTGACAGTCAGGCACATTTTAGTGACCAGTAGGGTCCGTAGGGGCTGAGGGGTCAGAGCAAGTGGGGGAAACAGCAGTGACCCGGAGATGGAGAGCCGGAAGAGGGTCTGTGGTTCTGCTCTTCACCGTCTCCGGCAGCTTCATCCTCCTGTGGCTGACGAATGTTACAGAATTTATCTACTATCACATCACCAGGATAGGAAAACAGGAGAATGACTCGGAAATTATTTCCGCCTATGCCGGATATTTGCTACGGAATTTCAGCTGCTGCACGAACACATTCATTTACTCCGCCACTCAGTCCAGATTCCGAGAGCAGGTGAAAAGCGCGCTGAAATATCCGTTCATTTCAGTACTCCGGTTCACTAACAGAGCAACCCCCAAACGAAGCACAAACCTGTTCACCGTCAGCCTCGCTGCTCCCGACTTCTACCCAATCTTCCCTAAGGTGGCGCAGCTGGCTGAATATCGACAGACCGTACAGCTACGGTGTCCATACAGTAAGCGTTGTCACTCTCCTTCGATCGCACGTCTGGGAACGTGACGCTGTATATCAATTTCCCATCGGTGACAGGATTCTCATTCCCCAGGTCAATGTGTCCGGTGCGTGACATCATCCTGCAATCTCCGAAAACAGTGACACTCCCCCCACACTGCCCTCTGTCGGAGACCCCGTCCTCTCAGTGACAATGGGGAGGTCCCACTTTCTCCTCAGTGCCCAGATACAGTGACTCTGCGCCCACAATTTTCAATCATTACGAAGCAAGGATACAAATTACAGCGATTCGCTGATGTCTGATGGTGGTGGCCCTGCATCCATTCATCCCGTTAGGTATGAGCAACCATCCCTTGTACCCGATGGTTGGCCATCCATCTATTGTAGGGGTGACCAGATCCCATACATCCCAGTGGCGCGGAAACTCCATATATTGTTCCCGGTGGTAGTGAAGCCTCAGCCATTGACCCGTGTGGTGTTGACCCTCCATTCATTGTTCCCAGTGGTAGTGAAACATCAGTCATTGACCCGTGTGTTGTTGAACCTCCATTCATTGTTCCCGGTGGTAGTGAAGCCTCAGCCATTGACCCGTGTGTCGTTGATTCTCTATCCAATATTCGTTGTGTGAGTGACACGCAATCTATTGATCTCGCCGGGCTGACCATCCGTCCAATTGCTCTACATCACTAATCCCGGTGGGTGTCCAGCCATCTATTGTTCCCGTTGGAAGTTCCACCTCCATCCATTTTCCTGGTGGACTGACCCTCCATACACTTTTCCCAGTAGATTTGATCCTCATTCATTTGTTCCCGGTGGAGGCGACGCTCCATCCACTGTTCCTGACGGAGGTTCATCTTCGCTTATTTTATCTGATACAATGTCTGTCGCCATGGATACGACGCCCGCAGTATCGGCCGTCGCTAACACTGAGCCTTTCCTGTTGTCCGACTCGCTGTTCCCTTAGTGCCACGGATTCGTGTATGGATAAAAGGGTATTTACAGGCCTGAACAATGACACTCAAATCGGCAAAATAGATACCTTAAACAAAAAGTACTCTATAGTCCAAAGTCTTTCTTTTTTTCTCTCTCATAGGAATTCTCTGTCATTGCTGGTCCCACTGTCCTGTTTGGTCCGTGCCGGCTCCCGTCTGCATTGTGCGCCGACTCCCCCGGCTGAACTGTTTTCTTTCACGTCAACGGATTGTTACCGCACAGATGTGGGTATTCCCCCCCACCGGTTTTCTGCCCGTCCCCATAGGTCTATCCCATCCTTCTCATTGTCCGACCAATAACCCGTTCCCCTGCGTGTGGTGCGCTGAGCCGCACAGACTGATGGGAAAGATAAAGGAATAAATGGCTGGGAATGATGACGTGTAGTGGTCCGGCTTTCGCTTGTTTGGATGGATTCGGTTTTCCACCAACACGAAGATTCAAGGGGGAGCCTGAAGAGACGGAGGATGGATTGTGCTCGTCATTTGGACGAACGGGCAGGGAGGATGTCCGCTTGATCTGCCGAGTGAGGGGAAGACTAAAGGGAAATCATGTTCAGACTTCAAACTTCAATATCAATTTCCCATCAAAGTACGTGTATATCACCGCAATATGAGTCTCCGGTTCATTATCTTCCGGTCTCTCACAGTAGATACCAATAATTATAATAGAATCAGTAAGAAATGAAAGAACTACACACACAGACGAATAAACAGCCACAGTGGCAAAGAATAGAAACGGCATCCGGAGGCAGTCTTCGGACGGTGACTCTCTCAGCCGCATCGACTCTGAGGACAGGTGAGGAGCCGGAGCTCGGTTTCCAGCTCTGCAGTGAGGTCTGGGTTCAGGGGCATCGGGTCCGGGGAGAAGATACCCACTAGGGTAAATCCAGCCCGGCACCCCTCCACCTCCACTACCCTCCCCCAGTCCTGAAGCAAACCCAGACCCGTCTCTACCCAGATTAGGCGGTGCTCCGGTCAGCGTCTATTCTCCATGTTCGGGGTGGCTGAACATCCTGTCTGTCGGTATAAAAGGCAATACCCTTTGGCTTGAGAAATGGAGGGATGTCAATGGAGCAGACTGACACGGGCGCTGCCTGGGGATCGCCAGGGGATGTCTGGAGCTCGGGCTGGGCATGACAGTCAGCGAACCGCTAGTGATGCGATGCTGAATAGGCGGCAAGCGCTGGGAAACCTGAACTAAAAAGATCCTGTCAGGATACAAAGTGGGCCCTTGAGACCAAAGGCTGCGACTGTTGCCCGTGTTTCTCAGGAGAGCAGTCCACTCACAGCGGAAATCACCAAAGCGGTTCAGAGAAGAGAGGCCCGTGTTTCTCAGGAGAGCAGTCCACTCACAACGGAAATCACCAAGGCAGTTCAGAGAAGAGAGGCCCGTGTTTCTCAGGAGAGCAGTCCACTCACAACGGAAATCACCAAGGCAGTTCAGAGAAGAGAGGCCCGTGTTTCTCAGGAGAGCAATCCACTCACAACGGAAATCACCAAGGCAGTTCAGAGAAGAGAGGCCCGTGTTTCTCAGGAGAGCAGTCCACTCACAACGGAAATCACCAAGGCAGTTCAGAGAAGAGAGGCCCGTGTTTCTCAGGAGACCAGTCCACTCACAACGAGATCACCAAGGCGGTTCAGAGAAGAGAGGCCCGTGTTTCTCAGGAGACCAGTCCACTCACAACGGAAATCACCAAGGCAGTTCAGAGAAGAGAGGCCCTTGTTTCTCAGGAGACCAGTCCACTCACAACGGAGATCACCAAGGCAGTTCAGAGAAGAGAGGCCCGTGTTTCTCAGGAGAGCAGTCCACTCACAACTGAGATCACCAAGGCAGTTCAGAGAAGAGAGGCCCGTGTTTCTCAGGAGACCAGTCCACTCACAACGGAGATCACCCAGGCAGTTCAGAGAAGAGAGGCCCGTGTTTCTCAGGAGAGCAGTCCACTCACAACTGAGATCACCAAGGCAGTTCAGAGAATAGAGGCCCGTGTTTCTCAGGAGAGCAGTCCACTCACAACGGAAATCACCAAGGCAGTTCAGAGAAGAGAGGCCCGTGTTTCTCAGGAGAGCAATCCACTCACAACGGAAATCACCAAGGCAGTTCAGAGAAGAGAGGCCCGTGTTTCTCAGGAGAGCAGTCCACTCACAACGGAAATCACCAAGGCAGTTCAGAGAAGAGAGGCCCGTGTTTCTCAGGAGACCAGTCCACTCACAACGAGATCACCAAGGCGGTTCAGAGAAGAGAGGCCCGTGTTTCTCAGGAGACCAGTCCACTCACAACGGAAATCACCAAGGCAGTTCAGAGAAGAGAGGCCCGTGTTTCTCAGGAGACCAGTCCACTCACAACGGAGATCACCAAGGCAGTTCAGAGAAGAGAGGCCCGTGTTTCTCAGGAGAGCAGTCCACTCACAACTGAGATCACCAAGGCAGTTCAGAGAAGAGAGGCCCGTGTTTCTCAGGAGACCAGTCCACTCACAACGGAGATCACCCAGGCAGTTCAGAGAAGAGAGGCCCGTGTTTCTCAGGAGAGCAGTCCACTCACAACTGAGATCACCAAGGCAGTTCAGAGAATAGAGGCCCGTGTTTCTCAGGAGAGCAGTCCACTCACAACGGAAATCACCAAGGCAGTTCAGAGAAGAGAGGCCCGTGTTTCTCAGGAGAGCAGTCCACTCACAACGGAAATCACCAAGGCAGTTCAGAGAAGAGAGGCCCGTGTTTCTCAGGAGAGCAGTCCACTCACAACTGAGATCACCAAGGCAGTTCAGAGAAGAGAGGCCCGTGTTTCTCAGGAGACCAGTCCACTCACAACTGAGATCACCAAGGCAGTTCAGAGAAGAGAGGCCCGTGTTTCTCAGGAGAGCAGTCCACTCACAACTGAGATCACCAAGGCAGTTCAGAGAAGAGAGGCCCGTGTTTCTCAGGAGACCAGTCCACTCACAACGGAGATCACCCAGGCAGTTCAGAGAAGAGAGGCCCGTGTTTCTCAGGAGAGCAGTCCACTCACAACTGAGATCACCAAGGCAGTTCAGAGAAGAGAGGCCCGTGTTTCTCAGGAGACCAGTCCACTCACAACGGAGATCACCCAGGCAGTTCAGAGAAGAGAGGCCCGTGTTTCTCAGGAGAGCAGTCCACTCACAACTGAGATCACCAAGGCAGTTCAGAGAAGAGAGGCCCGTGTTTCTCAGGAGAGCAGTCCACTCACAACTGAGATCACCAAGGCAGTTCAGAGAAGAGAGGCCCGTGTTTCTCAGGAGAGCAGTCCACTCACAACTGAGATCACCAAGGCAGTTCAGAGAAGAGAGGCCCGTGTTTCTCAGGAGACCAGTCCACTCACAACGGAGATCACCCAGGCAGTTCAGAGAAGAGAGGCCCGTGTTTCTCAGGAGAGCAGTCCACTCACAACTGAGATCACCAAGGCAGTTCAGAGAATAGAGGCCCGTGTTTCTCAGGAGAGCAGTCCACTCACAACGGAAATCACCAAGGCAGTTCAGAGAAGAGAGGCCCGTGTTTCTCAGGAGAGCAGTCCACTCACAACGGAAATCACCAAGGCAGTTCAGAGAAGAGAGGCCCGTGTTTCTCAGGAGAGCAGTCCACTCACAACGGAAATCACCAAGGCAGTTCAGAGAAGAGAGGCCCGTGTTTCTCAGGAGAGCAATCCACTCACAACGGAAATCACCAAGGCAGTTCAGAGAAGAGAGGCCCGTGTTTCTCAGGAGAGCAGTCCACTCACAACGGAAATCACCAAGGCAGTTCAGAGAAGAGAGGCCCGTGTTTCTCAGGAGACCAGTCCACTCACAACGGAAATCACCAAGGCAGTTCAGAGAAGAGAGACACACATGATATGGTCATTAAAAGTAAACACGTTTATAATGCCTGTATACTATTGAGTAATGGGACTTAATATTCATATGACAGGAGATAGGGGCAAACTTAACATAAGAAACATGAGAAATAGGAGCAGGAGTAGGCCATCCGGCCCATTGTGCCTGTCCAGCCTTTTCAATAAGATCAAGGCTGATCTGTCCGTAAGCTCAGCTCCTTCTACCTGCTATTTCCCCAGAACCCTTAATTCCCTTACTATGTAAAAACCTATCCAGCTATCTCTTAAATATATTTCGTAAGCATATTTAGTGAGGAAGCCTCAACTGCTTCCCGGGGCAGAGAATTCCACAGATTCACCACTCTCTGGGAAAAACATCTTCTTCCCTGAATCTTGAGACAATGTCCCCGAGTTCTAGTCTCACCTACCAATGGAAACAACTTTCCTACTTCGATCTTATCAATCCCTTTCAAAATTTTGCATGTTTCTATAAGATCCCCTCCCATTCTTCGGAATTCCAGAAAGTATATTCCCAAGCGACTGAATCTCTTCTCACATGTTAACCCCTTCATCCCTGGAATAAACCTAGTGAACCTCCTCTGCATTGTCGTCAATGCCAGAATATCCTTCCTCAAGTATGGACACCAGAACTGCACACAGTACTTCAGGTGCTGTACCCTGTATAGTTGCAGCATGACCTCCCTGCTCTTGAATTTAATCTCTCTAGCAAAGAAGACCAACATTCCGTTTGCCTTCTTAATAACCTATACCTGCAAGCCAACTTTTTGCGATTCATGAACAGGAGCTCCCAAGTCCCTTTGCACAACAGTATGCTGCAATATTTCACCATTTAAATATTAATCTGCTTCTGTATTATTCCTTCTAAAGTGGATGATCTCGCAGTTATCAACATTGTATTCCATCTACCGGACATTGGCTCACTCACTTAACCTATCTTTTCGCTCTGCAGACCCTCCACGTCTTCTGTACAATTTGCTTTTCCACTCAGTTTAGTATCATCGGAAATTTTTGCTACGCTACACTCAGTCCCCTCTTCCCAATCATCAATATAAATGTTACGCAGGTGAAGACCCAGACCCGACCCCTGCGGCACCCCACACACCACAGACTGCCGACCGGCGAAACACCCATTTATACCAACTCTCTGCCACCTATCGCTTAACCGATCCACTATCCATGCCAATACACTTCCTCCGAGTCCATGCATCCGTATCTTATTCATAAGTTTCTTGTCCGGCACCTTATCGAACACCTTCTGGAAATCCAAGTATCCAGCTGTTCTCTCTATCCACTGCACTCATTATGTCCACAGACAACTCCAGTTAGATGGTCAAACAGGACTTGCCCATTCTGAATCCATGCTGCTTCTGAATAATGGAACCACTCCTTTGCAAATGCCTCGTTATTTCTTCCATAATGACGGCTTTAAGAATTCTCCTGACATCAAATGTTAAGCTGACGGGCCTATAGACAATAGCCAATAGATGCAGGAGTAGGCCATTCGGCTCTTAGAGCCAACATCGCAATTCAATGTGATCATGGCTGATCATCCACAATCAGCACCCTGTTCCTGCCTTCTCCCCATATCCCTTGACTCCGCTATTGTTAAGAGTTCTATCTAACTCTTTCTTGAAAGCATCCAGATAATTGGCGTCTACTGCCTTCTGAGGCAGAGCAGTCCATATATCTACAACTCTCTGGGTGAAAAAGTTTTTCCTCAACTCAGTTCTAAATGGCCCTACCCCTTATTCTTAAACTGTGGCCTCTGGTTCTGGGCTCCCCCAACATCGGGAACATGTTTCTTGCCTCTGGCTTGTCCAATCCCTTAATAATCTTATATGTTTCAATCAGATCTCCTCTCCTCCTTCTAAATTCCAGTGTATACAAGCCCAGTCGCTCCATTTTTCAACATATGACAGTCCCGCCACCCCGGGAATCAACCTCGTGAACCTGTGCTGCACTCACCCAATAGCAAGAATATCCTTCCTCAAATTTGGAGACCAAAACTGAAGACAATACTCCAGGTGGGGTCTCACCAGGGTCCTGTACAACTGCAGAAGGACATCCTTGCTCCTATAACTCAGCTCCCCTTGTTATGAAGGCCAACATGCCATTAGCTTTCCTCACTGCCTACTGTGCCTGCATGCTTACTTTCAGTGACTGATGAGCAAGGACACCTAGATCTCGTTGCGCTTCCCCTTCTTCTAACTTGACACCATTCAGATAGTAATCTGCCTTCCTGTTCTTGCCACCAAAGTGGATAACCTCACATTTATTCGCATTAAACTGCATCTGCCATGCATCTGCCCACTCACCCAACCTATCCAAGTCTCAAGTTCAAGCAACATTCTCCCTAACATTTTCTTCATAATTCACACGACCAGCTGTGTGTCATCTGCAAATTTGCTAATGTTACTTTTAATCCCTTCATCTAAATCATTAATGTATATTGTAAATAGCTGCGGTCCCAGCACCGAGCCTTGCGGTACCCCACTGGTCACTGCCTGCTATTCTGAAAAGGACCCGTTAATACCTATTCTTTGTTTCCTGTGTGCCAACCAATTTTCTATGCATATCAGTACCCAACCCCCGATACCATGTGCTCTAATTTTGCCCGCTGATCTCCTATGTGGGACCTGATCAAAGACTTTCTGAAAGTCCAGGTACACGACATCCACTGGCTCTCCCTTGTCTACTTTTATTGTTACATCCTCAAAAAATCCAGAAAATTAGTCAAGCATGATTTTCCTTTCGTAAAGCCACGCTGACTCGGACAGATCCTGTTACAGCCCGTCTTTTGCCAATATTCTTTCTTTAAAAATGGCGTGTGTTATGTACACCTAGGGTTTATATTTTCTGTAGATAATCGCTTTAAAATGTCGGGAGAATGAGACTGACTTCTGGACACTGTTTAAGCTGTTACAAATAGAGAGAGGGAGGGAGGGAGGGGGGGAGGGGGAGAGAGAGAGAGAGTGAGTGAGAGAGAGAGAGAGAGAGAGAGAGAGAGAGAGAGAGAGAGAGAGAGAGAGAGAGAGAGAGAGAGAGAGAGAGAGAGAGAGAGAGACGGAGGATACTGCTCGAAAGATTGATGTTATGGTTTCTCTGAAAGTTCATTACCTTTCCACAAGGACAGTTGCCTGCTGGTAAAACTTTTAGAGAGAGGAGAACGGAGCAGGTTGATGGACAGCTGGTGATAAATACCAGGTCCGCTGAAACACAGACAGACACACGGTTTCGGACACTGAACGAGCTTTGATGCTCCCACAGGAAGGTGGGGTTTTTGGAGGATCGATTCGGGGAAATCAATCAGTGGCTCTAGCCAGTGAAAAGGTGAGATCGGTGGGGAATTATCTGTGTGCCCACCCTAGCCTGGGTGATAATTCCACACTGAATAACGGTCGTACGTGTTATGGTCACAGTCGGTGAGTTCAACAGGATTTCGGAGGACAACGGGAAGATCGACGGGATCAGCTCTCCTCTCACCTTTCTCAATCTCCAACGTTACTCAACTAACTACCTCGAACTGAACTGAACTCTCTTCATCATCGTAAGACTGCATCCATTCACCCCTAGGTTTGAAAGAGCCTAGTTTTGTTCCTATTTCCACACTTATGTACATATATATCATTGCTAACCTGTGTAATATATTTGTATTTATAGTACTGCATTGCGTAGCCACTAATAAACACTATTAGTTTATAGCAATACCAGACTCCAATGTGTTTTCCATTTCTGCTGGTTCTTTAACCCGTCACGGGTTACGTAAAATTATTGGGGGATTGTCCGGGATATTAACAATTATGCAATATCTTATTTGAATTGATTGGGGGGAAATCCCTTATTTGATTTGTTTGTGTGGACAAACAGAAGAAATGGAAGTTGATATTTTTTTTGATGCTCCAAACTCTGAGGCTTTAGAGGACGCCAGAACGTTTGAGCTTTTGACTGTTGCAAAACGGTTGAAACATACAAAGGTGAAATCGGCAACGAGGTCGTCACAGATGCAGAGGGTCATAGCCGAGTTTTATGTATCTGAGGGGTTGTTTAAAGTAGAGGAGTTTGAGTTGTTTCCTGGAAATAAACCTAGCGGGTTTGAGACCCAGAATCAGATGGAAAGATTAAGGATCGAGGCTGAGGAGAGGTGAAGAGTGCAACAGCACGAGTTTGAGCTCCGAGTAAAACAGCTTGAGGCTGAGGAAGCTGAAAGACAGAGACAGTTCGAGAGGAAGATGTGGCAGCTGGGAGGTCCAGTGCTGGACCCTTGTGATTTTTATAGCTTGAAAGAGCTGGTTGTAATTGAAGAATTTCAGAAGTGTGTTCTCGATGATGTAAGGGCATACCTAGATTAAAAGGATGCGGGAGTATGCTGGGTTACCAGACGAGGTTGTTTTAACCCACAAGGTTGAGTTTGCTCCAGATAGGAGTTTCCCAGAGATTAGCTGGGAGTATCAGGGGAACCCGGAATCTGCAACTGGGAATGGTGTTGAAAGCCTTGGAGAGGCAGCTGTCCCGTTTGCCTGTGTTCAGGTTGTTGAAATACCCGAGGATTCACAGGGTTCTGAACCTTGTGTTGAGACTCAGTTAAGATCTGAGTTGTCTGACTTGGCTAAAAAGGAATGCAGTCCTTTTGTGTCAGATGCACTTGGTTCAGTGAATAATGGGTTAACCCTGGTATCAGTGGAAATTGAGGATTCTCAATCACTCGTGTTAGTTTGTGATGGGATGAAAACTGGTGAGGTGAATTTTATTGAAGATATTGGGAAAAGTGTTGTTCCTGGATTTTTGAATGAAGTCTGGATTGGTTTCAAGACCTTTGACTTTGCTGAGAGATACAGCTCTGTCAGGTGCTGAGACAGTACATGCTAATTTGTTAAACTATATTTTGAAATTTAAGGATAAGCAACTTGGTGATATTGTTCAAGTTTGTGATTTTGAGAGACCATCGGTAGGTGTTATTATGGAAACATTTGGAATTAAACATCTTGGAGATAAAACTAATGACTTGTTTGGAACAAAGGACTTGTTTGCAAATTTAATAAATCGGCTTAGTTTGGAAAACATTGGTGATAAGCTAACACATGTGCAGGCAGTCTTGACAGCCCTGTTCGATCTGATCACGTGATGGTTTTGTTCTGTTTCGAAAAGGGACAATGGTTGGCCAAACGCCACTTGGAATAAAGGATCTGGTTTTGCAGGAATTTGACTTTTTTTGTAGCAAAGCATGTGAAAGATAAAGACAATATCAGGGTAGCTAGACTGTTTGAATGTTAAGTTTAAAAGTGAAATAGAGATTAGTATTTGTATACGCTTCTGTAATGTATTACGATAATCACATATGTATTACTTTATATACTAACATGTAGTTAAAAAAATTTCCTTTGTAAAAAATTTTCTGAAAAGGAAGGAGTGTATGTATCCCTAGGGTTAATATTTTCTGTGGACCATCACTTTAAAATGTCGGGAGAATGAGACTGAGTTTTGGACACTGTATGAGCTGTTAAAAAGAGTGAAAGGGAGGAGAGGGAGTGGGGGGGGGGGAGAGAGAGAGAGGGAGAGGGAGAGGGAGAGGGAGAGGGAGAGGGAGAGGGAGAGGGAGAGGGAGAGGGAGAGGGAGAGAGAGAGAGAGAGAGATCCAAAGATTGACATTATGATTTCTCTTCAAGTTGTTTACCTTTCCACAAGAAAACTTGCCTGCTGGTAAACCTCTTACAGAGAGAGGAGGACGGAGCAGGTTGATGGACAGCTGGTGTCCAACATGTGGGGATAAATACCAGGTCCGTTGAGACACAGACAGACATACGGTTTGGGACACTGAACGAGCTTTGATGCACCCACAGGAAGGTGTGTTTTTGGAGGATCGATTCGGGAAAGTCGATCAGTGGCTCTAGTCAGTGAAAAGGTGCGATCGGTGGGAATTATCTGTGTGTCCCACCCTCCCGTTTGATAATTCCACCACTGAAGAACGGTCGTACGTGTTACGGTCACAGTCGGTGTCTTCAACAGGATTCCGGAGGACAACAGGGATTTCAGAAGACAATGGGAAGATCAACGGCATCAACTCTCCTCTCACCTCTCTCAATCTCCGAAGTTACTCAACTAGCTACCTCAAACTGAACTGAACTCTTTTCATCATCGTAAGACTGTATCCATTCACCCCTAGGTTTGAAAGAGCCTAGTTTTGCTCCTAATTCCACACTTATTTCCTCAGGACCCTGGTGCAACCACAAAACCTATATCACACACAACAGACAAACCAATATATTGTGCTCGAAACTGGTTAATTAAATACTAAACGCGTGTAGTAAAGCACAGCACTGGGAAACAGTAAACATTTAGTAAACAGCTCTCTGTCCAAGTGACGAGACCTCATTGATGGCGAGATATTCATTATTCTCGCAACCCGAGGGAACAAGTTATTACCCGGGCATTCCTAGTGCTGATATGCATGCACCCTCATCCTGACCACCGCGTGTCAAAGAGATCATGGGATGGGTGGTAGGGATTCTCAACAATGCTTTGGACCCTTCGTCTGCAACGTTCCTGGAAAATGCCACAAACAGGGCCGAGTGAGACCCCGATCACCCTGTCGGCGGGTTTTACTCTCCCTTGTATTGTCTTGTGGTTCGATACCTTGCAGCTTCCGTACCCTACAAAGATGGCGCCGGACATGACACTCTCCATGGTGCTCCAGTATACGCTGCTGTGGCTTCCTGACTACTGTGGAGGTGTTGTGGGTCCAGGTTAGATCGTTTGTTATGTGCACACCGAAGAACTTGGTCTTTATTGGTATCTACTTATAATATAGTAATTTAAGCAAGATGTGTGTAAATATAACTCCCAAACTATTGAGATCGGCGGGGGGTGGGGAACAGAATCAAGGCTTAGAGTCCTGAGATGGTAAAGTATGAAAGCTTAGTTCATTCACGGAATAAGGGATGGGAGAGAGATATTTTTAATGCAGGGTAAATGTAGGGAGAAGGCAATTACGCCGAATTCCACAGGTTCCACGTGGTAAAACGAGATAACAGTCGCCGTAGATTTTATCCGGCATCGTTCCAAATCCATAAGAATGATCACCGAAAGTGACCTGTCACAGGGATATCATCTTCAAGTGAATTGCACACCACATACCCAGGCAAGGGTTAACACGTAAGTGGTCTCCACAGGATACCCCAAACAAATTCCACTCCTGTGGATTATTCGAGGTGACAGGCACATATTTGCTGCGTACTGGATCGATAAGACACCCACCCTTGTGGGCACTTGAGAGTTCCAAACAGTGACCCTTAGCCTCTGGCTTCCTTGTCTCAGTCCTTTCGTTCACTTTCTTTGTCTCCTTCTGACTGTGTCTCTGTCCTCGCTTAAAACTAAACAAATTGTGAGTAATGTAAACAAGCTGCAAGTCAGGCAGTCCCGCCTCCTTGAGCTCTCTCTCTGTAAAAATCAAAAATGAGCTGAGAAAGTAAGCGGCTGACATCATTGTTAGTCCCCACCTCACTCTGGCACTCTCTTAAAGTGACAGTCCACAACAAACAAAACCGAGGGACTCATAACACTTTCCCAAAAAAACTTTGATCTAAAAGTGCAAAATTTTAACTGCAAACTACAGTATGTAAAATAATGCATGTATGGTTATCATGTAACACATTGCAGAATCGTATACAAATACCAGATTCTGCTTCACTATTAAAACTTTAAGCTCAGCATCTGGAAAAACAATCAGCAATGATATTGTCCGTGCTTTTTATATGCGTTATCACAATATCATATTCTTGCAAAATCAGACTCCAGTTTAACAATCATCTGGTTTTGTCATTTACCTTACTCAGAAACACTAACAGATTATGATCAGTATAAACTACAAGTGGTATCTGCGCAGGACAAAGACAGACATCGAAATGCTGCAAAGCCAAGATGAGTGACAACAACTCTTTCTCTATGGTGGAATAATTTCTTTGATGCTCATCGTATTTTCTCGAAAAGTAAGCTACAGGATGTTCAACATCATCATCATCTTTCTGTAATAACACTGTCCCGGCAGCTTCATCACTGGCATCCACAGCTATAGAAAATGGCTTTGTAAAGTCAGGTGCCCTGAGCACAGATTGATGACATAAAAATGGCTTTCAATCGATCAAATGCCTACTGACAAGGCTCGGTCCGAACAAACTTTTCAACCTTCTTCAGGAGATTAGTCAGAGGAAAGGCGATATCAGCAAAGTTCTTGCAGAACGTACGATAATATCCAACCATTCCCAAAAACCTTCTAAGAGCCTTCTTACCAGTCAGAATAGGAACTTGAGAAATTGTCTGGACTTTTACCCGAACAGGAGCCCACTTGCCTTGACCTACAACAACACCAAGATAGGTCACAGTGTCATGGACATATTCACTCTTAGCTAAGTTAACTGTAAGGCTGGCCTGGGAAAGCCTGTCAAACAGCTTCTCTACTGCAGAGATATGCTCTTCCCAAGTGTCACTCCCTGTGACGAAGCCATCAATATAGGTATCTGTGTGTTCTAACCCTCGAATTACAGAATCAAACATTCCCTGGAATGTTCCTGGAGCATTTTTCCTTCCAAAAGGCAAAACATTGTATTCATTCAACCCAGATGGTGTCACAAACACAGAAATGTCTCTACCTCTGTCCGTCAATGGACACACCAATACCCTGTCAACAGATCAATCTTTGTAAGAAATTTAGCTTTTCCAACCTTATAGATGCGATCATCCACCATAGGGATAGGATAGGCATCTGTTTTTGTTACTGCATTTACCGTCCTATAAACAGTGCAAAATCTAACACTACATCAGGTTTGGGCACAATAACGCAGTGTGAGCTCCAATCTGATGCTGAAGGATTAATAATACCATTTTCCAGCATATAGTCAATTCCTTGCTCAGCCAATTTACACTTTTCTATGTTCAAGCGATATGGGTGTTGTTTAATCGGTTTGGCTTGACCAATATCTACATCATGTACTGCGACCGTGCTTTGCTTGGGAACATCGGGAAATAAATCTTTAAACTTCAGAATTAATTCCTTCAGCTGTTGTTGTTGTTTTGGCTGCAGATGAGCCAACTTGTTATCAATGTTTTCTGGAACAACCCAGTTCATTAGTCATACTGGGGCCATGTTTGGCTTGTGAAAAGTCTCAGACGAGTCAATGGTTTCATTCTCAGGGTTGCCAAATTCATATATTTTGACAACAACACTCACAGTTTGTGCCTGCTTGTCAAAAAAGGTTTTTTCATATTTATGTGCACCACCTGTGTTAGTTTACGTCAGTCGGGTGTTTTAATAACATAATTCACATCATTAATTTGGGAGACTATTTCATACGGTCTATTAAATTTCACCTGAAGTGGATTCGTCAAAATAAGGCAAGCACCTTATCTCCCACCCGGTATTTTCTTTCGTGAGCCCTGTTATCAAACCAACACTTCATTTTGTTTTGAGAAATCTTTTTGTCTCGCTAGACTACAGGTTTGGTGTAGTTTATTTTTGAACCTCAAAACATAGTCTAACGAGTTAACATCAATCCACTGTTCCTTTTAACAAGGTCTAAGGTCACTCTGCGACCAAATACGAGTTAAAATGGAGTAAAGCCCATTGATTCCTGTACTGATTCTCTTTCTGCGGACGAACGCAAATGTATTCCTTCATCCCAGTCTGTTCCATTTTCAACAGAATATGTCTTAATCATTGTTTTGAGGGTAGAATGAAATCTTTCTAAAGCCCCTAGTGATTCTGTATGTTACACAGATGATGCAATTTGTTTTGCTCCCAGTTCAGAAATTACCTGCTGGAATAACCCAGATGTAAAATTACATCCTTGATCAGACTGGATTTCTTTAGGCAAATCAAATAAAGTGAAAATCTTGGTAAGAGCCTTCGCCACAGTTTAAGCTTTAATATTTCGGAGAGGTATTGCCTCTGGGAATCAGGATGCAGTACACATAATAGTTAGCAGATACTGATGGCTAGCTTTAGTTCGTGGCAATGGGCCAACACAATCCACTATAACTTTGGAAAAGGGTTCAGCGAATGTAGGTACAGGCCACTGGGGTGAGCTCATTAGGTTTACCCACAACTTGATGAGTGCCTTTTGGAAACTCTTATTCAGGGTAAACATAACTTTATGAGTTAAAGCAAACTGATCTGACCATGTGGTTAAGGTGTTGAACTAGCGATCTGGAAGTCATGATTTTGAGCCTCAGCCGAGGCAGCTTGTGTGTCCTTGAGCAAAGCACTGAACCACACACTGCTCCTGCGCAATTATAGCCCGGTGGCAATGATTGGGGGGGGGGGGGGGGGGGGCGGGGCACCATAAATAAATAAATAATAAGCTGCTTCAGCAACTGTCAAAGCAGAATAGGCTTGCTAAGCCTTCCCCTTAATTACACTTTGTAAGAGAATTTTCTTTCTGCTTTTTTGCCTCTCCAGCCTGAAACTGCCTCTGCCTTTCCCGAGCCTCCATCTTTAATTTTTCTCACTTGTACTGGAGCTCAAGCTCATGAGGTTTACTTTCAGGAAACACCTCCAACTCCTCCACTTTAAACACACCCTCAGATACATATTGTTCAGCTATTACCCTCTGCATCTGTGCCCTCCTCATTGTCAATTTCACCTTAGCAAGTATTAACGTTTTAGCAATACTCAATAACTCAATCCTTCTGGTGTCCTCTAATGCCTGAGAGGTTCACACTTCCAGATATCTATCAACATCCATTGCTGCTGATTTTCCACACACAAATAAATCAAAAGGGATGAAATCGATAATAAATCAATCCTTAAATCTGTTCATATGCCAGATGCAGGCCCCATTTTGTTACAAACTGTAACGCTTTAGAAATGAACCAGCAGCAACAGACTACTCCCAATGGCCACACATTTTATTTCCATGTCCCATTCCCATTCTGATATGTCTAACCATGGCCTCCTCTACTGTCAAAATTAATCCAAACTCAGGTTGGATGAACAACACATTATATACCGGCTGGGTAGCCTCCGACCTGATGGGATGACATTTACTTCTCTAACTTCCGTTAATGACCCTCTTCCCCTTCTTACCCCAACACTGACATATTTAATTGTTTGCCTGTATTCCATGTCTCTCTGGTGCTTCCCCCCCCCCCTTTCTTTCTCCTGAGGCCTCCTGTCATATGATCCTTTCCCTTCACCAGCTCTGTATCACTTTCGCCAATCACCTTTCCTGCTCTTAGCTTCATCCCACCACCTCTGGTCTTCTCCTATCATTTCGCATTTCACCCTCCCCCCACTACTTTCAAATCTCTTAATATCTTTCCTTTCGGCTAGTCCTGACGAAGGGTCTCAGCCTGAAACGTCGACATTTCTTCTCCTTATAGATACTGCCTGGCCTGCTGTGTTCCACCAGCACATTGTGTGTGTTGTTTGAATTTCCAGCATCTGCAGATTTCCTCGTGAGTGTTATGTGTATAAATGTGTATAAATATAACACGCAAACTATTGAGCTCCGGGGAAACAAGGCTTGGAGTCTTGAGATGGTAGAGTATGAAAGTTCAGTTCAACCACAGAATAGGTGATGCGAGAGATAATTGTAATCCAGGGTAAATGTTGAGAGAAGGCAATTATGTCGTATTCCACAGGTTCCGTGGTGGTAAAACGAGACAACAGTTGCTGTAGATTTTATCTGTCATCCTTCCAAATCCACATACTAATTATCACCTGAAGTGACTTGCCATAAGGGGTATCATCTTAAAATGAACTGCCACACCACAGCCAGGCAATGGTTAACACATAAGTGGTCTCCGCAGGATACCCCACATCAGATCCGCTGCTATGGATCAAATGAGGTGACAACCACACTTACGATGTATGGTGAATCGATAATTAGCCCACCCTTGTGGGCAAAGGAAAGTTCCAAACAGTCACCCTTGGCCACTAGTTCCCTGGTTTCGATTCCTCCATTTTTCCTCCTTCGTCTCCATCTGACTCTGAGTGTCTGTGTCCTCGGTTAAAACTAAACAAGCAGCACGCAATGTAAACAAGCATAACAATGGCCACTCGCCACCGTGAGCTGACAAGTGTGCCAGTAGGTGGAATGACTGAGTGAATCCTTTCCCACATTCTCAGCAGGTGAATGGCCTCTCTCTAGTGTGAACTTGCTGATGTCTCTGTAGGGTAAATGACCGAGCGAATCCCTTCCCACAGATTGAGCAGGTGAATGGCTTCTCCCCAGTGTGAACTCACTGGTGTTTCTGTAGGTGGGATGACTGAGTGAATCCCTTCCCACATTCTGAGCAGGTGAACGGCTTCTCCCCAGTGTGAACTCGCTGGTGACTCTATAGTTGGGATGACCGAGTGAATCTCTTCCCACAGTCCAAGCAGCTGAACGGCTTCTCCCCAGTGTGAACTCGCTGGTGACTCTGTAGTTGGGATGACCGAGTGAATCTCTTCCCACAGTCCGAGCAGCTGAACGGCTTCTCTCCAGTGTGAACTCGCTGATGTCTCTGTAGAGTGAATGACCGAGTGAATCCCTTCCCACAGATTGAGCAGGTGAATGGCTTCTCCCCAGTGTGAACTCGCTGGTGTTTCTGTAGGTGGGATGACTGAGTGAATCCCTTCCCGCATTCTGAGCAGGTGAACGGCTTCTCCCCAGTGTGAACTCGCTGGTGACTCTGTAGTTGGGATAACCGAGAGAATCTCTTCCCACAGTCCGAGCAGCTGTACGGCTTCTCCCCAGTGTGAACTCGCTGGTGTAGCAGTAGGGTAGATGACCGAGTAAATCTCTTCCCACAGTCCGAGCAGGTGAACGGCTTCTCCCCAGTGTGAACAAGCTGGTGCCTCTGTAGGTGGGATGACCGAGTGAATCTCTTCCCACAGTCCGAGCAGGCGAACGGCTTCTCCCCAGTGTGAACTCGCTGGTGTTTCTGTAAGTTGGATGACTCAGTGAATCCCTTCCCACATTCTGAGCAGATGAATGGCTTCTCCCCAGTGTGAATTTGCTGATGACTCTGTAGGTGGGATGACTGAGTGAATCCCTTCCCACAGACTGCACAGGTGAACGGCTTCTCGCCAGTGTGAACTCGCTGATGTACCAGTAGGGTAGATGACAGAGTGAATCCTTTCCCACAGACTGAGCAGGTGAATGGCTTCTCCCCACTGTGAACTCGCTGATGTAGCAGTAGGGTAGATGACAGAGTGAATCCCTTACCACATTCTGAGCAGGTGAACGGCCTCTCCCCAGTGTGAACTCGCTGATGTACCAGTAGGGTAGATGACAGAGTGAATCCTTTCCCACATTCTGAGCAGGTGAACGGCCTCTCCCCAGTGTGAACTCGCTGATGTCTCTGTAGGTGGGATGACTGAGTGAATCTCTTCCCACAGACTGAGCAGGTGAATGGCTTCTCCCCAGTGTGAACTCGCTGGTGTCTCTGTAGGGTGGATGACCGAGTGAATCTCTTCCCACAGTCCGAGCAGGTGAACGGCTTCTCCCCAGTGTGAACTTGCTGATGACTCTGTAGTTGGGATGACTGAGTGAATCCCTCCCCACAGACTGAGCAGGTGAACGGCTTCTGCCCAGTTTGAACTCGCTGATGTACCAGTAGGGTAGATGACTGAGTGAATCCTTTCCCACAGACTGAGCAGGTGAATGGCTTCTCCCCAGTGTGAACTGGCTGATGACTCTGTAGTTGGGATGACTGAGTGAATCCCTTCCCACAGACTGAGCAGGTGAACGGCCTCTCCCCAGTATGAACTCGCTGATGTCTCCGTAGGTTGGATGACTGAGTGAATCCCTTCCCACAGACTGAACAGGTGAATGGTTTCTCCCCAGTGTGAACTCGCTGGTGAGCCATTAGGTCAGATGACTGAGTGAATCCTTTCCCAGAAATTCAGCAGATGACCAGCCTCTGCCCAGTGTGGTGTGAACTGACTGCTGTGTCCACAGGTGGAAAGACTGTCTGAACCCCTTCTCACACACAGAACAGGTGAATGGCCTTGCCCAGTGTGAACATGCTGATGTACCTTCAATTGTGATAATCGAGTGAATCCCTCCCCACTGTTTGAGCAGGAAGGGTGGTCAATTGGATCCCTGGCTCCACTTCTTAAATATCCAAAGAGAGACAACAAATCTGGCGTGCCATGTTTGAGCTTCCTGGAGACGAATTCGTTCTCAGTTTTAACCTGTAAAAAGATTTACAAAATCCATCAATTCCCTGACGCTCTTCCTGTTTCTATAAGAATGGGGCATTCCTGCCGTCTCCAATCTGTGACCTGGCTCAGTCTGACTCTCTCCATTGGTATTATTCCCTGTTCCTGCTGAGCTTCATGGGTGCCTGGCCCCACAGTAACTGAAACACTCTCACGCAAGTAGTCTTCCTTGACGTGCAGCTGGGATCTTCTTTTATGTATTATTAACTTAAAGTGCCACAGTTTTAACGCCATATAAAAAATTCCTGCTGAAATGACTGGTTGGTTCGCACGACTGTCAAAAGGGGTTAGAGTGAATTTTTGTATTATTCCAGGTTCTTGTCACGATCATAGAAAATTTCAACACAGAAACAGGTCCTTTGGGCCATCTAGTTTGTGCTGAACTATTTAAACTGCTCACTCCCACACCGCTACCATCCAGGTACCTACACGAACCGCTTAAATGTTGAAAACGAGCTCTCATGCACCACTTGTGCTGGCTGCTCATTCCACACCCGGATGACCATCGGTATGAAGAAGATTCCCCTCATGTTTCCCCTAACATTTCACCTTTCACCTTTAACCCATGGCCTCTGGTTGTCGTTCCACCCAATCTTCATGGAAAAAGCCAGCTTGCATTAACACGATCTGTGCCTCTCTATCACAATCAAATCTCCCCTCAATCTTCTACATTCCAAGGAATAAAGTCATGATTTGTTCAATCTTTCCTTCTAACCCAAGTCCTCCAGACCTGGCAAAATCCTTGTGAATTTTCGCTGAACTCTCTGAACCACTTTTACATCTTACCTATAGGTTGGTGACCAAAACTGCACAGAATTCTCAAAATTAGGCCTCACCAATGTCTTCTAGAAGTCAACATAACATCCATCTATTGTTATCAGTACTTTGGTTCATGAAGGGCAATGGGCTGAAATCATTCCTTCCATCCCTATCTACCTGTGATACCACTTTCAGTGAATTAAGGACTTGTATTCCCAGGTCCCTTTCTTCCACAACACTCCTCCGTGCCCGACCAGTCACCGTGAAAGACCTCCCTTGGTAGGTCAAACCAAAGTGCAACAACTCACACTGGTCTGCATTAAATTCCATTTTCCATTTCTCAAACCATTTTCCCAGCGGGTCCAGGTAGCACTGAAAGCGATGATAGTCTTCCTCACTGTCCACTACACCACCAGTCTTGGTGTCACCCACAAATTTGCTGATCCAGTTAACCACACCATCATCCAGATTACTGATATAGATGACAAACAACAACAGATCCAGCACTGATCCCTGTGGCACACCACCAGTCACAGGCTTCCAGTCAGAAAGGCAACCATCTGCTACCACACTCTGTCTTCTCCCAAAGACAGTGTCTCATCCAATTTACTATCTCATCTTGAATGCTGAATGACTGAACCTTCTTGACCAACCTCCCATATGAGACTTTGTCAAGTACCTTGCTAAAGTCCATGTAGACAACATCCACTGCCTTGTCTTCATCCACTTCCCTGATAACTTCCTGGAGATACTCTATAAGATTGGCGAGAGCCATGCTGTCTATCCTTTACCAGTCCACACCTATCCAAATACTTACAGTATATACTTGGTTCCTGCACACAGATTCCAATAACTTTCCCAGTACTAATGTCAAGCTCACCAACGTATAATTTCCTAGTTTATTTTTACAGCCTTTCTAGAACAGTGGAACAACATTGTCTGTCCTCCAATCCTCCAGTACCTCACCTGTCACTAAGGATGATTTAAATATCGGTGCTAAGGCCCCAATAATTTCTGCACTTGTCTTCTGTAGGGTCCAGGTGAACAACTTGTCAGGCCCTGGGGATTGATCCACACTAATTTGCCTCAAACCCCTCCACCTCTGTAATCTGTACAGCGTCCATGAAGTTGATGCGGCTTTGCCTCAATTCTGTAGACTCTGTGTTCATCTCTTGAGCAAATACGGATGCTAGTTTATGCTATCCTTTCATATGGATTACCATTCTGATCTTCCAGAGAATTATTTTTTTTCCCTTGCAATCTTTTTGCTCGTAACATATCTGCAGAATCCCTGAGGATTCTCCTTCACCTTGGCTGCTGGGGCAACCTCATGCCTTTATTTCTTTCAAGTGTTCACTTGAATTTCCTGTATTTCATAAGTACCCCATTTGTTCCTATCTGCCTGTACCTTGTATGCACCTCCTTTTTATTGATCTGGGAGAGGAAAGCCAAAGGGGTTATAGATCTGCATGGTGAGAGGTGGGGGTAAGGACGATTAAACTAAAGTTGCAGGGGGAATGGGACCCTGAATAACAGAACAGATAGTGAAGAGGTTGTGGAGACAGATGTTGTTCAGGCCTCAGGCAAAGTCAGGAATGAAAAAGCTGAGCATGGTGCAGTGAATATGCTGAGCCCTGTATATTTCAATACAAGGAGCAGCGTAGGAAAGGTGGATGTGTTCAGGGATGGATCAACACCTGGAATCAACACTAGGATCTGGCAACTGTGGATTGGGACAGGCTGCCTTTTGGCAAAGGTGTGTTTTGTAAATGGGAGGCCTTCAAAGCGAAATTTTGAAAGTACAAAGTGGGTATGTCAGAATAAAAGGTAAAGATAGAAACTGTAGGGAAACTTGGATTGCAAGAGATATTCAGACCCTGGTAAAGCACAAAATGGAATTGCATAACAGGGATAGGCAGTCAGTTTCTTATGGAGTATAAGAAATGCAAGAGAACACGTAAGAAATCAATCAGGATGGATAAAAGATGGCATGAGGTTGCTGTCACAGAAAAGGTGAAGGATAATCCTCAGGGATTCTAGTGATAGATTAAGAGCAAAAGGATTGCAAGACACAAAGTTGGTCCTCTGGAAGACCGGAATGGCAATCCACGAGTGGAACCAAAGCAGATGGGGGAGACATTAAATATTTTTCAAACTCTATTTACTCAGGAGATGGACAAAGGGTCTATGGGAGTGTGGAAACGTGGCATTAACCACTTCAACCCTGGGGGAAAAAAACACTCCTCTGGCCACTCACACGCTCATCATTTTATACACCAAAAAATGTCTCTAAATATGAACAAGGAAATCTACTTTCCATGATTCAGTACATTTACACAGACAGGTGTGTAAAAAGGGCCCAACGAATACCAGGGACAAACAGGCCCAATTCACCACAACCACAAACTGTTCCTGCTGCTACCATCCAGGAAACGGTACCACAGCAAAAGGAGCAACAGGCCCCGGGACATCATCTTCCAACAGGTTTGATGTTGTGTTTGATGTCATTATGTACCCAGAGAGAATGGGACAAAACATGTTCTCACCGATAGAAAAGTCCAGCGCAAGAGGAGGTAGAGGACGCAACACACACAAAATACTGGAGGAGCTCAGCAGGCCAGGCAGCATCTATGGAAAAGAGTCCTAATGCCGATTTTCTCAACTGCTGATGTAAAAGATTTTGTTGCCTTTCTCCCAGTTCCTAATCCTTGCATTTAGATAGCTGGAGCTCAGCTCTGCCTGAGAGATCCATCGGTTCCCATTCCCTCAGCGGCCGGAAGCTCCCCGGGGCCCGTGTACGGATCGAGGGGCTGAGAGAGAGGGAAGAGAGCAGGACTGTCCCGGGATTGCTGGCCACGGTGTCGGAAATTCAGAGGAATTATCCCGAAGTCGGTGTTTAAGATAAAAACTCGGAGAATCACTCTTACCTTTGACCGACATTTTCAAAGGCTTCTGTGTACTGTGCGCATGCGTGAAAGTCAGGGAGGCCTCAGCCTGACGCCTGCGCATTTCATCGGCACTCAAGCGCCGGCGAAATTCTTAACTCATGGCCCTATGGGTAATCACGGTGCCATTAAACATTTCTGCAAGCACCGGTTCAATGTCCATATCTCTTTTTGTTTTATCTTGGGTATAGGAAAAATCTGCAGCTGTTTTAACGCAGAAAGCGGCTCCCATAAGTAATATACTCAATATCAACGTGTCTCTAATGCCAAAGTAAAATGCAGATATAAAAACACAGGAGATTCTGCAGTTGCTGGACACACACAAAACGCTGGAGGAACTCTGCGATTCAGAGAGCAACTAAGCAGCGGAGTACACAGGCTAGGCATGCGGAAGGGGCTCTGCCTAAACGTTTTCTATTTATTCCTCTCCAAAATTTCTGCTTGATCTGTTGATTTCCACCTGTATTTTGCAGAAATTAACCACCTTTTTTTTCGATCAACCAGTTTTCACTTTTAACCACATCCTGCTGGTCTTATTCGTCCTCCTCCTCTGGACCCCATCTCTCTCTGGAGCCCCTGATTCAGGCTGGCAACTCTTTTGTTTCTGACTCTGCACCATCGAAGATTCACTCGCTTACCTCCTGTCAGATTTTAGAGGTGCATTGTGTTACAAGACCGCAGGTTCGTTTACTGTGAGTGTCGCTTTAAGTGCCTGAGAGAGGAGGGCTGTGACGTCAGACTCAAGCTGCGGCAGCCTGAGGGAGCGGGAGAGGGAGAGGGAGACAAGCTGTTGGAACTTCAGCGTGTGACTGCTATAGGCTGCAACTCCTCCATGCCCAAAAGGTACGGTTGATCTGATCATCGGCACGCAGTGCACAACGGATGTGTGACTGTCACTTCGTATAATCCATATGTGTGGATTTGCTGGAGTATCCTGTGGTATCACTTTTGTTGGCCCTTACCTGGAATCGGGGTGTTCTGTGGTAACCACTTGAAGACGATATTCCTGTGACTGTCACCTGGTGATATTTCTAAGTGGATTTCGGAACGAATCGACGGATAAGATCTTTGGCGACTGTGATTTCGTTTACCCAGCGTGGAATGTGTGTGGAATTCTTCGTAATTGCCTTCTCTCTACATTTTCGAGTGGATTTACAACTCTCTTCTCCCACTCACTTATTCCGTGGATTACTGAACTGTTCTACTTTAACATCTGAAGACTTTAAGCATTGTTTCCCGAGCTTCGTCCGGAGACCTGAACAACGTCACAACCACAGTGAGCTCATCGTCTTGTTCAGCCCGGAGAAAATCATGCAGGGAATTCATGCAGGTGTATAAGATGATGAGAGGCATCGGTCGTGTGGATAGACAGAGGCTTTTTCCCAGGGCAGAAACGGGTAACACGAGGGGGAATAGGTTTAAGCTGCTTGGAAGTAGGTACAGAGGACATGTCAGAGCTAAGGTTTTAAAGCAAAGAGTGGTGTTTGTGTGGAATGCATTGCCAGCGATGGTGGTAGAAGCGGATACAATAGTCTTTTAAGAGACTCTTAGATAGGTACATGGAGTTTAGGAAAATAGGTGGCTATGCAGTAGGGTAATTCTAAGCAATTTCTAGAGTAGGTTACATGGTTGGCAGCCTGTCATCTCAGGGAGAGTGAGAGCGGAACGGCCCGGGTAGATTTTGATATACTGATATGGAACAGAAATGTGGGCAGGGACCAGATGGGCCGAGTGGCCTCCCTAGTTTGCATCGTGAGTGTGGTAGTTTCAATAACTACCTGAGTCACGGGGCTTGATACAGAACTGATTTATCTTTCACAGATCCACAATATTAAACGCCAGTCTAGTTTAAGTCTAACATCAGCAGAACAGACTCCTCCAATGCTCAGTTACCAGGGTTCAGTCCTGGGTGCGATGAGCAGCCGCAAGAACTGCAGAATCTGACAGTAACAGTCCCTCATGAACCTGCAGCTGCTTTCAGTCACCGTGATGGTTAAACATTTAACACAGGACTCCGCCTCCCGCTCACTGACATGTAAGACACAGTCGATTTCTGTCCGCCATTAGTCTCTCCCTTTTCCGACTTAAACTTTGAAATTTCAACTTTATTCAGTGGGATCTGTCGAGCAACAGTTATGATTATGGCCCCGAGAGGAACAGAGGATTCAGGCGCTGTGTTATCTCCATTGGTGCGAAGCGATGTCAATTACTCGTTACACTCAATAGCACAGGCGAAACAGCCGAGAGATCGTCTCCCCCGCTTCCTCGGCGGGATAAACCTCAAAGTAAATGTCCCGCTTTTTGATTTCTTTCCGCTTCCCTCCGAGGGAAGTTGGGGACGCTTCTGAAGCGTCCCCTGCGGCCTGAGTCTGATGTATCGCCGAGAGGTAGGAGGAGAACACTTGGCGAATCGGCTTGTTGCTGACTCCCCGGGGACGGAGGGTATCAACCCAGTAGGGGAAGGAAGGGGGTGCATTTTATTGGAAAGATGGAATGGTGGCGAACAGAGGGATTCACCACATTGGGGGTCAAACCGGCAGTCTATTGACCTATAGGTGGGGACAATGGTCCGAGCAAAGAGGGGGGCGAATGGACCAGTCCAAGGACATTGAATGACAGGACGGTTTGGAGGGGCCGAGTGGCCTTCGTCTGTTCCGGTAGTCGGGCTGTTTAAAGACCCTTCCTGGGCCTGTAAGATGTCCCAGTGGGTGTTGTAGGGACCAATACTTGGAACCCAGTTGTTCACAAACTGTGTCCACTATTTGGCTAAGAGACCAAATACAACATTTCCAAATGAGTTATTGACACAAAATGCATGTTCATAGAAACCGGACAGCACAATTCAGGCACTTCAGCCCACAATTCTGTGCCGAACATGCCCTTAACTTAGAAATTACCTAGGGTTACCCATAGCCCTCTAGTTTTCTAAGCTCCATGTACCTGTCCAGGAGTCTCTTAAAACACCCTATCGGTTCCGCCTCCAACGCCTCCCCCGGCTGCCCATTCCACACACTCATCACTCTCTGTGTAAAAACAACTTTCCCTCTCATGTTAGCCATTTCAGCGCTGGGAAAAAGCCTCTGACTATCCACACGATCAATTCCTCTCATCACCTTATACACCTCTATCAGGTCACCTCTCGTCCTCCATCGTTCCAAAGAAAAAAGGCCGAATTCACTCAACCTATTCTCATAAGGCACGTTCCCCAATCCAGGCAACATCCTTGTAAATCTCCTCTGCACCCTTTCAATGGTTTCCACATCTTTCCTGTATTGAGGCAACCAGAAATGAGCACAGTACTCCAAGTGGACTCTAACCAGGGTCCTATATAGCTGCAACATTACCTCTCGGCTCTTAAACTCAATCGTACGGTTGATGAAAGCCAATGCACCTTATGCCTTTTTAACCACACAGTCAACCTGCATAACATCATTGAGTGTCCTATGGACTCGGACCCCAAGAACCCTCTGATCCTCCACACTGCCAAGAGTCTTACCATTAATACTATATTCTGCCATCATATTTGACCTAACAAAATGAATCACCTCACACTTATCAGTGTTGAACTCCGTTTGCCACTTCTCAGTCCAGTTTTGCATCTTATCAATGACCTGCTGTAACCCCTGACAGCCCTTCACACTATCAACAACACCCCCAACCTTTGTGTCATCAGCAAACTTACTATCCCATCCCTCCACTTCCTCATCCAGGTCATTCATAAAAATCATGAAGAGTAGAGGTCCCAGAACAGATCCCGGAGGCACACCAGACAGACAGACAGATATACTTTATTGTTACCGAGGGAAATTGGGTTTTGTTACAGTCACACCAACCAAGAATAGTGTAGAAATGTAGCAATATAAAACCATAATTAAACAATAATAAGTAAATTATTCCAAGTGGAAATAAGTCCAGGGCCAGCCTATTGGCTCAGGGTGTCCGACACTCCGAGGGAGGAGTTGTAAAGTTTGATGGCCACAAGTAGGAATGACTTCCTTTGACGCTCAGTGTTTCATCTCGGTGGAATGAGTCTCTGGCCAAATGTACTTCTGTGCCAAACCAGTACCTTATGGAGTGGATGGGAGTCATCCACTAGTCCACTAGTAATAGACCACTAGTCACAGACCTCCATGCAGAATATGACACGACTACAACTACACTTTGTCCTCTGCGGCAAGCCAGTTCTGGATCCATTGCTTCCTTACTTTCTCAATCGGCCTTCCTTGTTAAAGCTCATCTGAAAATCCAAGCAAACAACATCCACTGCCTCTGCTTTATCTATCTTGCCTGTTATTTCCTCAAAATATTCCAAGTGATTTGTTACACACGATTCCCTGCAAAGGAATTCTGCTGACTTTGTCCAACTTCATCATGCCTCCCCAATTACAGTACCCAAAACACTCACCCTTAATACACCCGAACATATTCCTGACCACTGAGATCAGACTAACTGTCTTATAATTTCACTGGACAACAATTCTTTTTTTTCAAAAGTGTTGCTTCCTCAGAATTTTTTTTGTTTATGATAAACTGCTTGAAGATTAACACAAATGTAATTTAAGACTACTTGTATCACGCAGGAATTTAGAAAAATGACAAATTAACTTTTATTGAACATATTGTCTTTAATTGCATCATGGTGCTGATGCTTTGCAATAGTGCAACCAAGATATAAATATTTTGTTAATGATTTTCAATCGTACTCAGTGTCTGAGGCTTCTCGCTTAAGTGTCCAACACTAATTTGCTGCATTGCTGGATTCAGTTGCCCTGGTAAGTTTTCTCCATGACCACAATGTCCTGCTGAAACCTTTCACCATGCTCGTCACTAACAGCACCAAGATTTGCAGGGAAGAAGTCCAAATGTGAATGCAGAAAATGAATCTTTAGTGACATGTTGCATTTTATGGTTGTATATGCATGGTTTCAACCAGCTGCATGAAGTTTGGTGCTCTGCTGATGCCGAGAAAAATTTCAGCAGCTTCCTTGAATGCCTTCCTTGCCATTTTTTCTGGTCCCACCAGAACTTCTTCAAATTGCCTATCAGTGATGATCTGTTTGATTTGTGGACCAACAAAAATGCTTACTCTGGGAAGCATCCGTCTCAAATATCAAAATCCTTCACAGAAATGTTTGTGCCTGGTGATAGCAAATTCCATCCTTACAGTCCTGAACCCAATAATTATTACTAAAACCTGTCCTGCCATGCAGCAGCAGCGCCGCGTACGCATGCCCAAGCATGCCTGAACAAGATAGGAAACTTTCCAGCTCACATTGCAGGCAACATTTTAATTGACCTGAATTATGAATTGAAATAATACGAGTGATTTCAAAAATTGGTGCATCACAGGGAAATTTCATGGTGGTTTTCATGATCAGTAGTCCAAAATTCATCAGATACACCTAAAGGTTTTCAGGAGGCAAAACCTTTGTTGTCCTTTCTTCTGCCTCTCTCTCTTCTTAAAGAGTGGCGTGACATTTGCAACTTTCTAGTCCGCCAGAACCATTCCAACATCTAGTGATTTGTGATAGATAATTACTCATCACTTGAAGAGAAAACTAAGGGGAAACTTCTTCATTCAGAGGCGGGGAGAGTGTGCACCGAGCTGCCAGAGCAAGTGACAGGGACGATTTCATTCTTCAAGAGAAGGTTGCTTACGTCCATGGATGAGAAGGATATGGAGGCTATGGTCTAGGTGGAAGTTTTTGGAACTCAGCTGATTAATGTTTTGGCATGGACTAGATTGGCCGAAAGGGGTTTGCCTTGTTATAATGTTCTATGACTCTAATGCCTTCATGGTCTCTTCAGCTACCTCTTTCTGAACCCTGGGGTGTACACCTTCTGGTCCAGCAGTCTTATCTACTTTCAGGCCTTTGTGTCTGATCGCAAGAGAGGGAATGATTACAAAATGGCTTTTTAGAGCAGCTGATGGTTGAGCCTACTCAGGTAACTGCTACCTTAGTTTTGGTGTTGTGTATTAACCCAGAACTTATTAGGGAGGTTAATGTAAAGGAACAGTTAGAAGGCAGTGATAATAATTTGATTGAATTCCCACTGCAACTTGTGAGGGAGAAGCATAGGTCACATGCGGAGTATGGCAATGGAATAAAGGGAATTACAGAGGCATGAGAGAGGTGATTCCCCAGGTGGCTGACATCTCTGAGAATAGTCCATAACGTACAGGATAGATATGTCCGGCAGAAGTAGTTCTCAAACAGTGGGGCTGGACTACCACGGCTGACAAAGGAAGTTAAGGACTGTATAAAAGCCAAGGAAAGTGTGTATAAGTTAGCAAAAGTGAGTAGGAAGTTAGAAGATTGGGTTTCTTTTAAAATCCAACAACGGGCAACTAAAAACAAAACAAATTATAGTCCAGTTAGCCTAACCTTAGTGCCTGGGAAAGCATTTGAGTTTAATATAACAGATGAGGTTTTGGGGTACTAGGAGACTAAAAGTAAATCAAAGCCAGCATAGGTTCTGTACAGGGAAATCATGCCTGACAAATCTGTTAGAGTTCTTCGAGGAAGTCATAAGCAGGATGGACAAACGAGAGACAGTGGATTTCATTTACTTGGACTTTCAGAAGGCTTCTGATAAGGTGTCACACATGAGACTGCTCGACAGGATAAAAGTCAGAAGTAATACTGGCATGGATAGAGGAATGGCTGACAGCCAAGAGGCAGCGAGTGGGAATAAAAGGGGCTCATTCTGGTTGTCTGGCAGTGACTGGTGGTCTACAGGGGTCAGTATTTGGTCCACTACTTTTCACATTGTTTTCAGTGAGTTGGATAATGCAACTGATGGCTTTGAGGCAAGGTTTGTGGATGATACAAAGGTAGCTGGAGGTGTTGGTAGTGCTGAGGAAGCAATGCAATTGCAGCAGGACACAGACAAATTTCAAGAACGGGCAAAAACGTGGCAAATGGAATACAATACTGGAAAATGTCCAATAAAGCATTTTGGCAAAAGGAACAATAGTGAACTATTATCTGATGGGGGAGAAGGTTCAAACAACAGAAGCACAGAAGGAAATATGAATCCTTGGGCAAGACTCCCAGAAGGTTAATTTACAGGTTGAGTCTGTGGTAAAGAAGGCAAATGCAATGCTGGCATTTATTTAAAGTGAAGTAGAATCTGTAAGCAAGGAGATAATGCTAATATTTTATAAGACACTACTTAGGCCGCACTTAGTGTATTTGGGATGCATATCTCAGAAAAGGTGTGTTGTCATTGGAGAGAGTCCAGAGGGTGTTCAAGAAGACGATTCCGGTAATAAAGGGGTTAAGATATGAGAAGCGTTTTCCAGCCTTGGGCTTGTACTCCTGCACTGACCAATGTTTAATAAATGTGGGGGGGGGGGGGGGTGTAAAATCTCACTGAATCCTACCGAATGTGGAGAGGTTTAAATAGTGTGGATGAGGAGAGGACTTTCCGCATGGTGGGGGTAGCCATAACAGAGGGCACAGCCTGCAAACTGAGGAGCAACCTTTCAGAGTAGGAGGATTTTATTTAGTCAGAGAGCAGTGAATCTGTGGAATTCTCTGACACAGACGGCGGTGGGGGCCAAGTCTGTGGGTACATCTTAGGCAGACGCTAATATTTTGCTTATCAGTCAGGGCATTGCAGGATATGCCGAGGAGGCAGGTGCGCGGGGTTGAGTGAGAACCGGGATCAGCCATGATAGAACGGCAGAGCAGGCTTGATGGGGCTGAATGGCCTAATTCTGCTCCTATGTCTTATTGTCTTGTACTGCAGGTGTCTTACACAGTGAATATTGACACAAAATAATTATTACATTCAGCCGGTACTTCTTTACTCTATTACTAACTCACCAGCATCATCTTCCAGCGGTACAATATCAACTCTTGCCTCTCCTTTACTCTTTATGTATGTGAAAAACTTTTGATACTTGATATTATTGGCTCAATTACCTTAATTTTTCATCTTTTCTCTCCTGTGTTTTTTCTTTTTTAGTTGTCTCCTGTTGGTTATGTAATTACTTTCCAATCCTCTCACTTTCCACTGTTTTCTTGCTATATTATATGACCCGGCTTTTGCTCTTATCAAAAACAGGAGAGAATCTGTGGCTGCTGGAAGTCCAAGCAACACATACACAAACTGCTGGAGGAACCTAGAAGGCCATTAATAATAATACCGGATAAACAAGCAGGAACAACTCCCTCAATAGAAAAAACCGTTCCCAACATACATGTTCCTCCATCAATCAGCTTCCAAATGTTGCTACTCTGTCATTCGTTGCCACGCCCCGCTGCTCATTCCCTTTTCCTCATCGTACTTTCTTACCCCGACCATCGTCCAGAGCCCCAAACTCTGCCCCTGTGCCGACCTGCCTCTGGTTTCTGACCCTGATCCGTTGAACATCCAACAAATGCTTTCCCATTCTGCTTTCAGTCTTTAGAGGGCAGTGGTGCTTTCAACAACCCTTCAGAAACAGGGGAAATGACCCATCATGTGGAAATGAGTCGTGGTTAAGGAGGGTAACTCCCAATGTCATTCTTCCTCAGCCCAGATATTTGAGGAGTGAAGAACTTCTCAGACAGAACTGCAGTCAGCTCGACTTCTTCAATCTGCAGAGAATTCAAGGGAAACCTCTTCACCCACAGAGTAGTGACTATTTGGAACACATCACCACAGGGAGAGTGACAGGTGAACAACAGGGGAGCATTTAAAAGGACTGACCTGGAACAGAATCACTGGCAGTGTCCAGCTAGCCCGAGTTGACTTTCCACTGTACACAAGGTGTGTTATAAATTCTCTAAGTACCAGAGACAGAGTTTAAAATAGAACTGATTTACTTGACTCAGATTCAGAGTATTAAACTCCAGTCCCATTAAAGGTGAATATGCAGCAGAAGAAACTCCTCCCATGCCCAGTGACCAGGGTGCAGAACTGGGAGTGGTGAGCAGCAGCAATAATTGCAGAGTTCAGCACCGACAGTCACTCCCGAAATTGCATTCAGCAACGGCGATGGACAAATATCCAGCATGCAGCTCATTGAAACTTTCTCCCCTGTGTGAAACCTGTAGTGTATCACAAGGTTTGATTACTGAGTGAATCTTTCCCCACATTCACAGCAGCTGAACAGTCACTCCCCTGTGTGAACTGAATGACACACATTTGGTGGAGATAGCTGAGAGAATCTCTTCTCAAAGTCTGACCAGGTGAACGGCCTCTACCCAGTGTGAACTCGCTGGTGTCTCAGTCGATGAGATAACTGAGTGAATCCCTTCCCACATTCACCGCAGGTGAACGGCCTCTCCCCAGTGTGAACTGACTGATGTGTTAGTAGTTTGGATGACTGAGTGAATCCCTTCCCACATTCACTGCAGGTGAATGGCCACTCCCCAGTGTGAACTGACCGGTGTGCCAATAGGTTGGATGACCGTGTGAATCCCTTTCCACAGTATGCGCAGGTGAACGGCCTCTCCCCAGTGTGAACTGACCGGTGTGCCAATAGGTTGGATGACTGAGTGAATCTCTTCCCACAGTTTGTGCAAGTGAACGGCCTCTCCCCAGTGTGAAATCGTTGGTGTGCCAGCATATCAGATGACTGAGTGAATCCCTTCCAACAGATTGAGCAGGTGTATGGCCTTTCCCCAGTGTGAACTGACTGGTGTCTTTGTAGTGTGGCTGACTGAGTGAATCCCTTCCCACAGTTTGAGCAGATGAACGGCTTCTCCCCAGTGTGAACTCGTTGGTGACTCTGTAGGTTGGATAACTGAGTGAATCCCTTCCCACATTCTGAGCAGGTAAACGGCCTCTCCCCAGTGTGAACAGACTGATGTGCCAGTAGTTCAGATGACTGAGTGAACCCTTTCCCACATTCTGAGCAGGTGAATGGTCGCTCCCCGGTGTGAACTCGCTGGTGTCTCTGTAGGTGGGATGACAGTGTGAATCCCTTCCCACAGACTGAGCAGGTGAACGGCTTCTCCCCAGTGTGAACTTGCTGATGTACCAGTAGGCGGGATGACAGTGTGAATCCCTTCCCACAGTCTGAGCAGGTGAATGGCCGCTCCCTGGTGTGAACTCGCTGGTGAGCCATTAGGTCAGATGACCGAGTGAATCCATTCCCGACGTCGGACAAGGTGAACGGCCTCTCCCCTGTGTAAAATGACAGATGTGCCAGTTGGTCTGATGACTGAGTGAATCCCTCCCCACAGTCTGAGCAGGAAGGATGGTTGATTGAATTCCCGTAGACAAATTCCTTGTGGTTTTCAACCTGTAAAAAGATTTAAAAATCCATCAGTGGTTGAAGGACAACATTTGAGATCAGATCACCTGAGCTTCCAAGGTGTGATCTGACATCACACTGTCACAGTGAACTTCAACCCAAGTTGGACAGAGAAATCACCTTCTAACTGGGCACAGTGCTGGTATCTGGAATAATAGGTTTAGGCCGAGCCAGCATGGATTTACCAAGGGCAAATCATGCTTGACTAATCTGTTGGAGTTTTTTGAGGGTGTAACAAGGAAGTTAGACGATGGTAAGCCAGTGGATGTTGTATACCTAGATTTTCCGAAGGCATTCGATAAGGTGCCACATCGGAGATTGGTGAGTAAAATCAGAGCTCATGGCATTGGGGGCAGGGTTTCAACATGGATAGAAAACTGGTTGGCAGATAGAAAGCAAAGGGTAGCAGTGAATGGGTGTTTCTCGGACTGGCTGGAGGTGACTAGTGGGGTACCACAGGGCTCTGTATTGGGACCACAGCTCTTTATGATTTATGTCAACGATTTAGATGAGGGCATTGAAAACTATATCAGCAAGTTTGCTGACGATACTAAACTGGGTGGCAGTGTGACATGCAAAGAGGACGTTAGGAGAATACAGGGAGACTTGGATAGGCTGGGTGAGTGGGCAGATACTTGGCAGATGTCATTCAATGTGAATAAATGTGAAGTTATCCACTTTGGAAGCAGGAACAAGAGGGCAGAGTATTGTCTGAACGGTGTAGAGTTAGGTAAGGGAGAAATGCAAAGAGACCTAGGAGTCCTAGTTCATCAGTCAATGAAGGTGAATGAGCAAGTGCAACAGGCAGTGAAAAGGGCAAATGCAATGTTGGCCTTTATTACAAGGGGAATTGAGTACAAGAGCAAGGATGTCCTTTTGCATTTGTACAGGGCCCTGGTGAGACCACACCTGGAATATTGTGTACAGTTTTGGTCTCCAGGTTTAAGGAAGGACATTCTGG
Organism: Hypanus sabinus; assembly: GCF_030144855.1. NCBI lineage: Eukaryota > Metazoa > Chordata > Chondrichthyes > Myliobatiformes > Dasyatidae > Hypanus > Hypanus sabinus. The sequence continues at coordinate 21,352 of NW_026781595.1, read as the reverse complement.
CAATTGAGGAAGTGCAGCGTAGATTCACTAGGTTGATTCCTGGGATGGCAGGGCTGTCTTACGCAGAGGGGTTGGAGAGATTGGGCTTGTACACACTGGAATTGAGGAGATTGAGAGGGGATCCGATTGAAACGTTTAAGATAATTAAAGGATTTGATAGGATTGAGGCAGGAAATATGTTCCAGGTGTTGGGAGAGTCCAGTACCAGAGGGCATGGATTGAGAATAAGAGGTCAGTTATTTAAAACAGAGTTGAGGAAGAGCTTCTTCTCCCAGAGAGTTGTGGAGGTGTGGAATGCACTGCCTCGGAAGACGGTGGAGGCCAATTCTCTGGATGCTTTCAAGAAGGAGCTAGATAGATATCTGATGGATAGGGGAATCAAGGGATATGGGGACAAGGCAGGGACTGGGTACTGATTGTGAATGATCAGCCATGATCTCAGAATGGGGGTGCAGACTCGAGGGGCCGAATGGTCTACTTCTGCATCTATTGTCTATTGATACGTTGGTTCAAGAAGGCCAATATGTCAAAATCTTTCTTTCTGTCCCTATCGAACTGTGACACCACTTTCAGTGAATTACTGACCTGTATTCCCAGATTCCTTTCTACTACAGCACTCCTCTGGGCCCGACCAGTCACTATTTAAGACCTAGTTCCTACCAAAATGCAACACCTCGCACTTGTCTCCATTAAATTCCATTTTGCATTTCTTAACCCATTTTTCTAGCTGATCCAGATCGTACTGCAAGCTATGACAGTCCTCCTCGCTGTTCATTACACCCCAATTTTGATGTCATCCAAAAATTTGCTGATCCAGCTAACCACATTATCATCCAGACTACTGATATAGATGATAAACAACAACAGATCCAGCATTGATCCCTGTGGCCACCACTAGTCACAGGTTCCAGTCAGAGAGGCAACCATCTGCTACCACACTCTGGCTTCTCCCAAAGACAGTGTCTCATCCAATTTACTGTCTCATCTAGAATGCTGAGTGACTGAACCTTCTTGACCAACCTCCCATATGAGACTTTGTCAAGTGCCTTGCTAAAGTCCATGTACACAACATCCACTGCCTTGTCTTCATCCACTTCCCTGATAACTTCCTCGAGAGACTCTATAACATTGGTTAGACATGACCTACCATGCACAAAGCCATGCTGTCTCTCCTTAATCAGTCCACATCTATCCAAATAATTATATATCCAGTTCCTGCTCATATGATCCAATAACTTTCCCACTACTGATGTCAATCTCACAAACATATAATTCCCTAGTTTATTTTTTGAGCCTTTCTTACACAGCGGAACAACACTGGCTGTCCTCCAGTCCTTCACTAAGGGTGATTCAAATATCTGTGCTTGGGCCCCGAAAATTTCTGTACTTCTCCTCCTCAGGGTCCAAGCCCCGTCAGGCCCTGGGGATTGATCCACACTAATTTGCCTGAACACAGCAAAAGCCTCCACCTCTGTAATCTGTACAGGGTCCCTGAAGTTGATGCTGCTTTGCCTCACTTCTACAGACTCTGTGTCCATCTCCTGAGTAAATACAGATAAATCATAAAGAGCACCAAATTTCTTGGTGTTCACCTGATGGAGAATCTCACCTGGTCCATCAACACCAGCTCCATAGCAAAGAATGCCCAGCAGCATCTCTACTTTTTGCGTTGGCTCAGGAAAGTCCATCCCCCCCGCCTCCCCCCCCCCCACCCCACCATCCTCATCACATTCTACAGGGGTTGTATTGAGAGCATCCGGAGCAGCTGTATAACTGGCTAGTTCGGAAACTGCACCATCTCGGATCGCAAGATCCTGCAGCGGATAGTGAGGTCAGCTGAGAAGATCATTGGGGTCTCTCTTCCCGCCATCACGGACATTTACACTACACGCTGCATCTGAAAAGGAAACAGCATTATGAAGGACCCCACACACCCCTCATACAAACTCTTCTCCCTCCTGCCGTCTGGGAAAAGGCTCCAAAGCATTTGGGCTCTCACGACCAGACTATGTAACTGTTTTTTCCCCCAAGCTATCAGACTCCTCAATAACCGAAGCCTGGACTGACACCTTGCCCTACTGTCCTGCTTATTACTTATTGTAATGCCGGTACTGTTTTGTGCAATTTGTGCAGTCCAGTGTAAGTCTGTAGTCTAGTGTAGCTTTCTCTGTGTTTTTTTATTACGTAGTTCAGTCTAGTTTTTTGTTCTGTGTCATGTAAACCATGGTCCTGAAAAACATTGTCTCATTTTTACTGTGCACTGTACCAGCAGTCATGGTCAAAATGACAATAAAATTTGACTTGACTTGACCTTTATAATAATAATAATAATAATAGAAATAATCTCCCCATCTATTTCGTCTCCTCATATGGATTACCATTCTGATCTTGCAGAGGATTCATTTTTTCCCTTGCAATCTTTTTACTCTTAACGTATCTGCAGAATCCCTGAGGATTCTCCTTCACCTTGTCTGCTGGAGCAACCTCATGCCTTCTTTTATTTCTTTCATAAGTGTTCACTTGAATTTCCTGTATTTCATAAGTACCCCATTTGTTCCTATCTGCCTGTACCTGGTATGCACCTCCTTTTTATTGATCTGGCAGAGGAAAGCCAAAGGGGTGATAGAGCTGCATGGTGGGAGGTGGGGGTAAGGAGGGTTAAATTAAAGTTGCAGGGGGAATGGGAGCCTGAATAACAGAACAGATTGTGGTGGGGTTGTGGAGACAGATGTTGTTCAGTCCTCCGACAAAGTCAGGAATGAAAACGTTGAGCATGGTGCAGTGAATATGCTGAACCCTGTATATTGCAATACAAGGAGCAGCGTAGGAAAGGTGGATGAGTTCAGGGCATGGACCAGGAATTAAGATGTAGGATCTGGCAACTGTGGACTGGGACAGGCTGCTTTATGGCAAAGGTGTGTTTGGTAAATGGGAAGCCTTCAAAGCGAAATTTTGAAAGTACAAAGTGGGTATGTGTGTGTCAGAATAAAAGGTAAAGACAGAAACTCTAGGGATTTCTAGTGATAGATTAAGAGCAAAAGGATTGCAAGGCACAAAGTTGGTCCTCTGGAAGACCGGAATGCCAATCCACGAGTGGAAACAAAGCAGATGGGGGAGATCTTAAATATTTTTCCATCTCTGTTTACTCAGGAGATGGACAAAGGGTCTATGGGAGTGTGGAAAAGCGGCATTTAAATCGTGGATCCTGTACAGTTTAAAGCGGAAGATATTTCACTGTTCAAAATAGAAGAGAGAAATCTACAGCATATTCCAGGCCATTCAGCCTCAAATGTTGTGTCGAGCATGTGACCTACTCTAGTAACTGCCTAGAATTTCCCTCGCACACAGCCCGCTGTTTTTCTATGCTCCATGTACCTGTCTAAGAGGCTGTTAAAAGACCCCATTGTATCTGCCCGGACCACTGCTGCTGGCAGTGCATTCCACGCACGCACCACTCTCTGTGTAAAAATCTTACCCCTGACATCCCATCGGATCTATTTCTAAGCACCTTAAAACTATGCCCCCTCGTGTTAACCATTTCAACCCTGGGTAAAAAACCTCTGGTCACCCACACGCTCAATACCCCTCATCAGTTTATACACCTAAAAATGTCTCTAAATATAAACAAGGAAATTATACATGGCACAATCTACTTTCCATGATTCAGTACATTTACACAGATAGGTGTGTAAAAAGGGCCCAATGAATATCAGGGACAAACAGGCCCAATTCACCACAACCACAAACTGTTCCTGCTGCCACCATCCAGGAAACGGTACCACAGCAAAAGGAGCAACAGGCTCTGGGACATCATCATCCACCAGGCCATCAGACTGATTAATTCATGCTGATACAATTGCATTTCGATGTTATATTGACCGTCCTATGTGCAAACTATCTATATAAATAGATTGCACATTTAGATGGAGATGTAAGGTAAATCTTTCTACTCCTCATGTTTATGAAGTACGTATTTAATAAAGTCAATTCAATTCACCCTCTCCACTATCTGTTCTGTCATTCTGGCTCCCCTTCCCCCTACAAATTATTTTAACCACATCACTCCCTCCCCTGCTCACTACCACTAGCAAGCCTTACCACTAGGATATTCATCCCCTCTTGTTCTGTTCCTCTAACTGACAAATCCCCTATAACCCTTTTGACTTTCCTCTGCCAGGTAATTCCCCCCAACAGCTTCTAAAGTGGTCCACCTGTTGTTGTGGGGGATGGCCACTAGAGTACTCTGCGATGCCTATTTAACCTCATTCCCCTTCCTGATTCTCACACAGTTTCCTGTGTCCTGCACCTTGGGAGTAACTCACCTCTCTTCGTGTCATTTCTATCACCTCCTCCAACTGATGGATGATCTGGAATTCACCCATTTCAAATTGCAGCTCATTGAAGTGCAGGGTTACAAACTACAGCTGGATGCAAATCTTGTAGGTGAGGGCATCAGGGACACTGGAGGTCTCCCCTCCTTTCCTCCAATACCCCTCTAATTTGTAATAATTTCCCCTCTAATTTGTAATAACCAGTGTGCACATTAATCTTTTACTGTGCATTTTTTACCCAGTGACAATATGTGCACAGTGAATTTTATATAGAGAGGTACTCATTTTCACAGCTAGCCAATCACGGTCAATAGGAACTTTGATCTCCTCTGGGTTTGATCGAGTTCATCTGTACTCTCACACAACCTATGTAGCAGGCCTGTAACAGGAAATGGAGGATTTTCTCACCAAAGCTTTCGCACATTGTCCATATGTGCTTTCCTTGCTAAATTACGCTTTAAAAAGTCAGATTTCCAAATATCACTCTACTTCTTCCCACTTGCAAATTCTCTAGCAAGTTTTGCATCACCAAAATGCAAACAGGCATTACTAGTTTCTGTATTCGACATAAATATTCCCCCTGAATCCGCCCCCAATGACTGACGGTGGTGAACTCAGTGAATGAAATCCCAATGAATATGAAGGGAAGGGCAGTAGTCTGTCTCACTGGAGTCTGGCACATTTGTGATGTGAAAGCTACTTGTTGCCCAGGGCAAAGGTGTTTGATGTCATTACGTACCCAGAGAGAATGGGACAAAATATGTTCTCACCGGTAGAGTAGTCCAGAGCAAGAAGAGGTAGCGGAAGCAACACACACAAAATACTGGAGGAGCTCAGCAGGCCAGGCAGCATCTATGGAAAAGAGTACTAATGCCGATTTTCTCAACTGGTGATGTAAAAGATTTTGTTCCCTTTCTCCGAGTTCCCAATCCTTGCGTTTAGATAGCTGGAGCTCAGCTCTATCTGAGAGATCCATCGGTTCCCATTCCCTCAGCAGCCGGAAGCTCCCCGGGGTCCGTGTACGGATTGTGGGGCTGAGAGAGAGGGAAGAGGGCATGACTGTCCCGGGGTTGCTGGTCACGGTGTCCGAAATTCAGAGGAATTATCCCGAAGTCGGTGTTTAAGATAAAAACTCGGAGAATCACTCTTACCTGCAGCCGACATTTTCAGATGCTTCTGTGTACTGCGCGCATGCGTGAAACTCAGGGACGGCCTCAGCCTGACGCCTGCGCATTTCATCGGCGCTGAAGCGCCGATGAAATTCTTAACTCATGGCCCTATGGGTAATCACGGTGCCATTAAAGATTTCTGTAAGCACTGGTTCAATGTCCATATCTCATTTTTTTTTATCTTGGGTATAGAAAAAATCTGCAGCTGTTTTAACGCAGAAAGCGGCTCCCATAAGCAATATACTCAATATCAACGTGTATCTAATGCCAAAGTAAAATGCAGATATAAAACACAGGAGTTTCTGCAGTTGCTGGAAATACAGAGACGCATACACACAAAACAATTCAGAGAGCAACTAAGCAGCGGAGTACACAGGCTAGGCATGCGGAAGGGGCTCTGCCTAAACGTTTTCTATTTATTCCTCTCCAAAACTTCTGCCAGATCTGTTGATTTCCACCTGTGTTTTGCAGAAATTAACCCCCTTTTTTTTCGATCAACCAGTTTCCAAATGCTTCTAATCTTTCACTTTTAACCACATCCTGCTGGTCTTATTCGTCCTCCTCCTCTGGACCCCATTTCTCCCTGGAGCCCCTGATTCAGGCTGGCAACTCTTTTGTTTCTGACTCTGCACCATCGAAGTTTCACTCGCTTGCCTGCTGTCAGACTTTAGAGGTGCATTGTGTTACGAGACCGCAGGTTCGTTTACTGTGAGTGTCGCTTTAAGTGCCTGAGTGAGGCGGGGCTGTGACGTCAGACACAAGCTGCGGCAGCCTGAGGGAGCGGGAGAGGGAGAGGGAGACAAGCTGTTGGAACTTCAGCGTGTGACTGCTATAGGCTGCAACTCTTCCATGCCCAAAAGGTACGGTTGATCTGATCATCGGCACGCAGTGCACAACGGATGTGTGACTGTCACTTCGTATAATCCATATGTGTGGATTTGCTGGAGTATCCGGTGGTATCACTTTTGTTGGCCCTTACCTGGAATCGGGGTGTTCTGTGGTAATCACTTGAAGACGATATTCCTGTGACTGTCACCTGGTGATATTTCTAAGTGGATTTCGGAGCTAATCGACGGATAAGATCTTTGGCGACTGTTATTTCGTTTACCCAGCGTGGAATGTGTGTGGAATTCTTCGTAATTGCCTTCTCTCTACATTTTCGAGTGGATTTACAAATCTCTCCCCTCACTCACTTATTCCGTAGATTACTGAATTTTTCTAATTTACCATCTGAAGACTTTAAGCATTGTTTCCCAAGCTTGACAGTTTGGGAGCTATATATCCGCATTACACTGTTAAATTCTGTTTATTTCCTTTAATCTTTTATATTTGGAGTAGATACTGTTAGGTACCCCGTGACGGGTCAAAGAACCAGCAGAAATAGAAAACACCGTGGAGTCTGGTATTGCTGTAAACTAATGCTGTTTATTAGTAACTACGCGATACAGCAATATAAATGCAGATATATCAACCAGGTTAGCAATGATTATGTGTGTGTGTGTGTGTGGAAATAGGAAAGCCAAGCTTCTTCACGCCTCGGGGTGAATGGATACCGTCTGACGGTGATGAGTGAAGTTCGGTTCAGTTCGTGGGATTGAGTCGAGCAGTGATGGAGAGAGAGAAGGAGAGGTTTGTGTCTTCAGGTAAGCTGACGCCGTCGATAGCCCCGTCGTCCTCCGAAATCCTTTGGAAGTCACCGACTGTGACACTACAAACGGGACCGTTCTTCAGTGGTGGAGTTATTAACCCAGGCGAGGGATGGACACACGAATAACTCCCCACCGGTCACAGCCTTTTCACACTGCGAGAGCCACTGATCGATGCTCCGGATCGATCTTCCAAAGCCCAACTTTTTCTGTGGACACAACAAAGCTCATTCAGTGTCCAAAACCATGTGTCTGGAGGTCTATCAGCGGACCTCCTACTTATCTCACCGTGCTGAGCCCAGGCTGTCCATCAAACAGTTCCTCCCTTCTCTCTCTGTAAGAACACAGAAGCTGACAGTGTCCTTGTAAAAGTGTAAACAAGCTTGCAGCGAAACCATAACACCATCTCCGAGCAGTCAGTCTGTCTGTCTGTCTGTCTCTCTCTCTCTCTCTCTCTCTCTCTCTCTCGTGTTGAACATCTCCCTCTCTCTTTTCAAAAACACACTTCATAGGGGTAATTCAGGACCCCGTCACAATACTAATAAAGATAGTGGTTTTAACATCGAAACCAGACTCCGTTGGTGATCTGTTGCTGCTGGTATGTAACAATTACAACAACCCAGCTGTCTGAGGCACAGTCATTTAAAATAGGTGAAAATGACACAAAACGTTGAAAAGAGCGGGGAAGAAGGAGTTTAACCAACTTCGTCCGGAGCCCTGAACAACGTCACAACCACAGTGAGCTCATCGTCTTGTTCAGCCCGGAGAAAATCATGCAGGGAATTCATGCAGGTGTATAAGATGATGAGAGGCATTGGTCGTGTGGATAGTCAGAGGCTTTTTCCCAGGGCAGAAACGGCTAACACGAGGAGGAATAGGTTTAATCTGCTTGGAAGTAGGGACAGGGGAGATGACAGAGCCAAGTTTTTTAAACAAAGGATGGTGTGTGAGTGAAATGCACTGCCAGCGATGGTGGTAGAGGCGAATACAATAGGGTCTTTTAAGATACTCTTAGATAGGTACATGGAGCTTATGAAAATAGGTGGCTATGCGGTAGGGTAATTCTAGACAGTTTCTAGAGTAAGTTACATGGCCGGTACAACATTGTGGGACAAAGTATCGGTAATATGTTGTAGTTTTCTGTGATTCTATGACATTCAAGGGAAATCTCCTATCCCACGGAGTGGTGACTAGTTGCAACCTGTCATCTCAGTGAGGGTGAGAGGGGAACGTCAGGGATAGATTTTCATATACTGATATGGAACAGAAACATGGGCAGGGACCAGCTGGGCTGAGTGGCCCCTCAAGAGAGACACGGGATTTGATACAGACTGAATTGCCTTTCACAGATCCACAATATTAAACACCAGTCTAGTTTAAGGCTAACATCAGCAGAACAGACTCCTCCAATGCTCAGTGACCAGGGTTCAGTCCTGGGTGCGATGAGCAGCCGCAAGAACTGCAGAATCTGACAGTAACAGTCCCTCATGAACCTGCAGCTGCCTTCAGTCACCGTGATGGTGAAACATTTAACACGGAGCTGATTTGAACTTCCTTCCTGATGTGAAGTTGCTGGTGCTACAGCAGCTGGGATGATTGAGTAAAACTCTTTGCTCACTCCGGACAGAAATGTGGCCTCTATTTATTGTGAACTCACCGGAGCATCACAAGGTGGGTTGACTGAATGAGTCTCTTCACACACACGGAGCAGGTGAACGGCCGCTTCCCAGAGCGAAGCTGTTGGTGTATCTGCGATGGCCGACTGAATCCCTTCCAAAATGAGAGCCAGAATGACGTCACAGTGCTATCAACGTCATGGCGATGTATCCAATCAGATGACGGGCATGGACAATGTTTGGGCTCTCCTTGCAGCAAGAGGGAGCGTTGTCTTCTCCGCCATCTCCGCCTCCACATTCAAGGATCGGCGGCATTCAAGCGCTGGTGAACTGACAGATACAGCGGAACTATCGAGCTGTTCTGTTTGTGATTCCCATACACAAATCCTTTGACTTTCCTACACTGTTAAAAGTTTACAAACCACGTCAGAGGGTGCAGGACAACATTTCCACTCAGATTATTTACTTTCCATGGTGCCTTCTGAGAAAAACACTGTCACAACTCAAAACAACTTGGGGGGACAAGACTTCATCTTCTAACTGGCCACAGTTCCGGCATCAGGCAGAACATCAAACTCTCCGCTTCCCTCTCTGTATCAAAATGGATCATTCCTCCCCTTCATCAGTCTGTGACTTGGCTCAGTTTGTCTGTCTCCTTCGCGTTCTGAGCATGCGCCACACACCCACTGAGATCACATTTTATTTACACGGCTGTGACTGGAGACTTTCTGATTATTATGTCCCTCCCGGCATTTGACGGTGGTAAACTCAGAGTCAGCAATGGTATTGACCCTCAGGAGTAGGTGATTCGGCTTTTTCGTTGGAGATCGATAAACTGCCGGTACTGTGGCTGGATGAGTGGGTCGTTTTCAGACTGGAAGGAGGTAGCGTTTGGAGTACCCCAGAGATCAGTCCCTGACCACAGCTGTTCACAGTTTAATGTCCTGGCGGAGGCAGCGAGATGTGAGATGTCCCAGTCTGCTGGTGACGCAGAAAGAGTGGAGTTGGGGGAGGGGAGGCTATTCACATGCAATTTCGTAGCTTTGCAATCAGTACATAGTGCACTGTGGGGCTGCAGTGGCGGGTTCCAATCTGCTAATTAGATTTGCTGACCACACTGCATTGATCGGCCGAATCCCAAATAATAACGAGGCAGTGTATAGAGAAGAAGTCATCACCCCGACAGAGTGGGGTCAAGAAAACAATCTCTCCCTCATTGTAACAAAAACACAGGTGCTGGTTGTGGATTACAGGAGGAATGGAGACAGGGACCAAATTCAACATTTCCAAGTCTGTTATTGACACAAAATGCACATTTTATTATTGATCATGACGCAATGTATTTTATATATTGTTGATGACATAAAACATATTTATAGATTGTTACTGACAGAGAATCGTATAACTCGTGTTCCGTGTGTTATCTGAATGTACTTGCCTGTGATGCTGCCACAAGTCAGTGTTTCTCTGTCCCTGTACCTTCCCGTACGTGTGCACTTGGCAATAAATTCAACAGGACCTGAGAAGTCTCAGTGAGATTTGATTAGTGATAATCATCTTGGCAGCTCGGTAGGACGAATGTATACGACAGTACACTGTTAAATGCAAAACCCTGAACAGTGTTGATGATTAGAGGGATCTTAGACTCCAAGTTCATCGCTCCCTGAAAGAGACTGCACAGATTGATCGGGTGGTTAAGAAGGCAAATGACATGGTTGTCTTTATTAGTTGAAGCATTGAGCTCAAAAGTCAGGAAGTTGTGTTGCGGCTGTTACGAGCCTGCGGTCGTACTGTGACTGTTTCTTTAAGAGCGCCGGCGTGAGGAGGCGGGGCTATGACGTCAGTCACAGGCTGACAGCGCTGACTGTGGATTGAACCATAAGAGAGAGAGAGAGCGATCTGCAGACAGGCAGTCGGCCAGTCTAAAGAGAGAGAGAGAGAGACTGGAAAAGCTGATCGCTTCAGTTAGACGCAGCTGAGGCTTGGAACTCTCCTCTGCCCACAAGAGTGGGTTGATCATCGGTACACGGAACCACAACGAATGTGTGTGGCTGTCACTTCGTATAATCCATAGGAGTGGGTTTTGGAATATCTTGTGTTAACCCTTGCCTGGGTATGTTGTGTGGTAACCCCTGGAAGACGGTATTCCTGTGACAGGTCACTTTCGCCGATAACTCGTATGTGGACGGATTCAACGGATAAGAACTTCGTCGACGGTTATTTTGAAGTAACGGCCTTTTCTCTACGTTTCACCATGGATTACAAATATCTCTCCCCCATCATTTATTCCGTGGATTACTGAACTTTCCTACTTTTCCATCTCAAGACTCTGAGCTTTGTTCCCTCAGGCTCGATAGTCTGGGAGTTATATTTACACATCTATAACACTGCTAACTTTCCTTTATTTCGTTAAATTACTATGTTATAAGTAGATACTAATAAAGAGAATGGGTTTAACATCAAAACCAGACTCCAGTGTGAACTCTGTTGCTGGTGGTTCGTTTCTACAACGTCACAGTTCGTAACACAGTTTTATAAAACTAGTTAGACCACATCTGGAGTGTTTCATACAGTTCTGGTCGCCCCCATTCTCGGAAGGATGTCGGGGCTTTGGAGAGGGCGCAGAAGAGGTTTACCAGGACACTTTTGTAAATGGTTCTATTACCGGTATCTATAACTTGTTGATTGATTCTAGACAAGACTTCTTTGATAAAATAAAAAGAGCTTGGGAGGATGACCTAAATTGTCAGATTTCTGATGATAGATGGAATCGAATTCTTAAACGGGTTAATAAATCATCTTTCTGTGCTCGTCATTCTCTTCTACAAGTTAGTGTGGTTCATAGAGCTTACGATTCTGAACAGAAGCTCTCCAGTTTTTACCCGAATGTTTCTCCACATTGTAATAAATGCAACACGGCTGATGCCTCTTTAATTTATATGATTTGGTTTGGAAAGTTTTGGTGGGAAGTATTCCATACCTTTTCACAACTTTTTTGGGTCCAATTTGACCCAAATCCCCCTTACTGCCTTGCTTGGTATACCTATCTTTTTAACTAAAATTTTTTTCGATCAAATTGACTCTCTTATTTCTTCCTTTATTTGGAACAATAATAGACCACGAATTAATAAGTATAATTTACAAAGATCTGCAAAAGATGGTGAACTTGCACTTCCTAATTTAAGACTGTATTATTGGGCTGTGAATATTAGACAATTATGATTTTGGTTATATTGGCTTGATATTAAAACAAAAATCATTATGAGTTGATTTGGAATTAAAAGCTGTTAAACAATTTCATTTAACTTCAATATTAGCAGCTCCATTACCTTTACAGCTCTCCAAAATTCCAAATTTAAATCGTTACCCGGTTATTAAACTATTCTTATCGATTTGGGTTCAGTTTCGTTATTTTTTTAAATTTGAAACAATTTAGTTGTCTAGTTTTTTATATCGAAACTTTTCATTTAAACCTTCAACAACTGACCCCATTTTTCTCCTATGGAACAATAAAGGGATCCATTCTTTTACAGATTTATTTTGTGATGGTCGATTGATGACCTTTGAAGGGCTAATTGACAAAATTTCTCTCGCTCATACACATTTTTTGGAATATGTTCAGTTTCGACATTTTTTACAACAATGCTTACCTAAGTTTCCATATTTACAAGAATCTGATTTGTTAGATAACATTTTGAAATTGAATCCCTTAGAGAAAGTTTCCATTGGCAGAATGTATAACTTATTTTTATTACAAATGAGAACATATCACTAAAGATTAAACAATATTGGGAGAGAGAGCTTAATATGACCTTTGTTAATGAAGATTGGCTTCGAGTTTTGAAAAACGGAAATTGTTCTTCTATATGTGCCAACCATTGTTTAATTCAATTTAAAATTGTTCACCGTTATTATTTAACAAAGGAGAGACTATCTAAAATATTTCCTCGTATAGACAAATGCTGTGATATATATAAAACTGAAGTAGCTACTTTGTCACATATGTTCTGGCATGTTCATCATTAAAATCGTTTTGGAAATCTTTATTTCCAACAAGATCTAAAGCTCTGAAAATGAATTTACGACCTAATAGGTTGACTGTTCTATTTGGTATAGTTCCACATCATATTCAGGGTATTTCATCTCCAGATCAACATGTAATTGCATTTGTTACACTATTGACAAGAAGGGCTATTTTATTAAAACACAAAGATACTTCTTCCCTTGAATTAATTGAATGGTTTTCTCAAGGAATCTTATGTCTTATTTTGAAAAAAATTAGGAGAACTTTTGATCCTCGATTCGATTTTGAGAGAAGATGGGGTTCTTTGCCAAATATTATCATTTAATTTGAACTATGCTATATGGTTTCCTTCCACTTTTATTTTTTTTTATAAATATGAAATGGCGGTTGATGATTCTATTTTTATATTTAGATGATGGTTAAACGTTTTGCTCCAGGGGGTTGATTCCTAATGGGTTTTTCCCCTTTTTTGTTGTTAGTGGGTTCCCCCCTAGTTAGATGGGGTTCTTTATTTCCTTCCTTTTCCTATATATATTTTCCATTTTTATATTTTGCGATTAGTTTTTTTCTTCAGCTTTATTAATTTTATACATATTAATCTATTGAAGTCTTGTTTCATTCTATAGCTGGAGAAGATTATGTACTAGTTAAAAAGATTCTAAAAATGAAAAATGTAAATGACAAAACAACAATGTAACAAAGCATTATGGCTGCAGAGATAGTGCAGTGCAGATAGACATATGGTGCAGGGTCACGTCGAGTTACATTCTGAGGCCGAGTCCATTTTATCATTCATTTGGCTTATAACCACAGACAGGAAGCCGTCCTTGAGCCGGGTGGTTCGCGCTTTAAGGCTTTTGTATCTCTTCCCCGATGCGGGAGCGGGTTTGCAGCGAGAATGTCCAGGTTGTGAGGGTCTTTGAGTACATGGCCTGCTTTTTCGAGGGAGGGGAATGAATGTAGGAAGAGACCACGAAGTGGAGGCTTGTTTCTCTGATGTTCTCTGCAGTTCCTTGCAGTCATGGGCAGAGCAGTAGCCGTACGAAGGCGTGAAGTATCGACATGGAGCTCAGAGACCTCGGCCTTCTCCCTGCCTTGTGTAGCTGGATCCTGGACTTCCTCGGACAGATCGCCGGCATGTGCTAAGTGTGGGCTCGCTCACCTCTCTCTCTCTCTCTCTCTCTCTCTCTCTCTCTCTCTCTCTCTCTCTCTCTCTCTCTCTCTCTCTCTCTCTCTCTCTCTCTCTCTCTCTCTCTCTCTCTCTCTCTGACCCTCAGCACACATACCCCACAGGGTTGTCTTCTTGCCCCCTCCTTTTCTCTGTGCACCCATGAGTTGTGTCGCCACCCACAGCTCCAATCTGCTAACTAAATTTGCTGACGGCACTACACTGACTGGCCTAATCTCAAATAATAATGAGGCAGCCGACAGAGAAGAAGTCATCACCCCGACACAGTGGTGTCAAGAAAACAATCTCTCCCTCATTGTGACAAAAACAAAGGAGCTGGTTGTGGATTAGAGGAGGGATGGAGACAGGGACCAAATTCAAACTTTGCAAGTCTGTTATTGACACAAAATGCAGATTTTAATATTGATCATGACACAATATATTTTATACATTGTTAATAACATAAAAGATATTTACAGATTGTTACTGACAAAGAATCGTATCATTTGTGTTCCGTGTGTTATCTGAATGTACTTGCCTGTGATGCTGCCACAAGTCAGTGTTTCTCTGTACCTGTACCTTCCCGTATTTTTGCACTTGGCAATAAATTCAACAGGACCTGAGAAATCTCAGTGAGATTTGATTAGTGATGATCATCTTGGCAGCTCGGTAGGTCGAATGTATGAGACAGTACACTGTTAAATGCAAAACCCTGAACAGTGTTGATGATCAGAGGGATCTTAGACTCCAAGTTCATCGCTCCCTGAAAGAGACAGCACAGATTGATCGGGTGGTTAAGAAGGTAAATGGCGTGGTTGTCTTTATTAGTTGAAGCATTGAGTTGAAAAGTCGGGAAGTTGTGTTGCGGCTGTTCCGAGCCTGCGGTCGTACTGTGACTGTTTCTTTAAGAGCGCCGGCGTGAGGAGGCGGGACTATGACGTCAGTCACAGGCTGACAGCGCTGACTGTGGGCTGAACCATAGAGAGAGAGAGAGAGAGCGATCTGCAGACAGGCAGTCGGCCAGTCTAAAGAGAGAGAGAGAGAGACTGGAAAAGCTGATCGCTTCAGTTAGTCGCAGCTGAGGCTTTGAACTGTCCTTTGCCCGCAAGAGTGGGTTGATCATCGGTACACGGAACCACAACGATTGTGTGTGGCTGTCACTTCGTATAATCCACAGGAGTGGGGTTTGGCATATCTTGTGTTAACCTTTGCCTGGGTATGTTGTGTGGTAACCCCTGGAAGACGGTATTCCTGTGACAGGTCACTTTCGCTGATGACTCGTATGTGGACGGATTCAGCGGATAAGAACGTCGTCGATGGTTATTTTGAAGTAACGGCCTTTTCTCTACGTTTCACCCTGGATTACAAATATCTCTGTCCCATCATTTATTCCGTGGATTACTGAACTTTCCTACTTTACCATCTCAAGACTCTAAGCATTGTTCCATCAGCCTCGATATTCTGGGAATTACATTTACACATATATACACATAACACTGTCAACTTTCTTTTATTTCATTAAGTTACTATATACTAATAAAGAGAATGGTTTTAACATCAAAACCAGACTCCGGTGTGAACTCTATTGCTGCTGGTTCGTTTCTAAAACGTTACAGTTCGTAACACATTTTGATAAAACTAGTTAGACCACATCTGGAGTGTTTCATACAGTTCTGGTCACCCCCATTCTCGGAAGGATGTCGGGGCTTTGGACAGGGCGCAGAAGAGGTTTACCAGGGCACTGCCTGGATTAGAGGGCATGAGCTATAACGAGAGGCTGGATAAACTTGTGTTGTTTTCTCCAGAGCGGCGCAGGGGTGAGACTGGATGGACGTTTATAAGATTACGAGAGGAATAGATAGAGTGGACAGACGATATATTTTTCCTGGGGGTTGAAATGTCTAATACATTTAAGGTGAGTGGAGATGTGAGCGGCAAGTTTGCTTCTTTCCACAGACTAATGAGTAGCTGGAGTCTCTGACTGGGGGGGGGGGGGGGGGGGAGGTGTCGCCAATCCCGACACGTGATCCCGTTTGCCCCTCCCATTTAACCGCAGATGGGCAGCATCTGCGCGTCTGTTTCCGAGGCCCCGCCTCCCGATGATGTAACAATCTCTTCGCGCATGTTCACAGTCTCCGGGTGGACGGTGTTATCCTCTCCACTCAGAGCTGAAGTGGGTCGGCTGTGTGTTCGCGAAAGACTTTCGTCTCTTCCGTCGGGATCACTGTCTGCGGGCCGAAGATATCACTTTCCCATCGGTGTGTATTGAGACCGATCCCGAGCGGGGAGATCCGATGTTGGCCGTGAGCCCCGAACTGAGGGCCAGGAATTCATTTGTTTCCCAACTAACTGGGCTCGTCAGAAATGTTGCGACTTCACTTAATCTGCATTGAACGATCCAAACCAGGAGCCCAGGCTGTCTGTTTCCGCAGAATTGAAATGGAAGTCCGGCCGACAGGTCACGTGAGGCTGTGTGCCGCAGATTCGCCCCGCCCTCCGCTTTGTGATGCCAGATCACGTGGTGTGATTTTGGCCACTGAGTCCCATTAACGTCCCCGAACTCGTCTCGCTTCCTGAAGCTCCTCGCGTTTGTCCTGGAGCTTTATGGCTGTTGTGTCTTCTCCCGGACTGGGGTGGGTGAGAAAGGAGAACGTCCCAGGTTGTGGGGATCTTTGATTTTACTGCCTGCTTTACCGAGGGACTGGGAAGTCCAGGGGGAGAATGGTTCGAGCCTCAGCTCCACGCAGCAGAGCAGAGCCACACGTTACTCCTGCAAGCCCAGCGACGGCGGTCGGTCCAGTATAGACAAGACAAGATCTGTAATACAAATTTCCTGAAATGGTCCTGTTTTAATCTGGAAATGGGGTGATAGTATAACAGTAAAGGAAGCACAACTTGCTGGAACCAATTTGTCTTTTATCCCTGGAAATGTGGCCAATGCAGTTGTTGCTAATGAGGTTCACATGAATAATCTCTTGATCGGTGTTACGTGTGAGGAGCATTTGATGGTTCTTGACCTGTGCTCGATGGAGTTCAGAGGGACGGTGGGGGTGGTGGAGGGGTGTATGGCTAAGTAAACCTACCGAATGCTGAAAAGCCTGGATACAGTGGGCATGGAGAGGATGTTTCCATCAGACAGGGAGTCTGTGATCTGACAGCACAGTCTCAGAATAAAGATGCTTCCCTTTAAAACTGAGATAAGAATTTTTTTTTTACTAAAAGATGTCTGATATGTGGAATTTGTTTGAGGCTGTCATTTGTGTATATTTGTGACAGATTAATATACTGATGATTGCTGAGTAGCTTCAGGGTTACAAGAGGAAGGCAGGAATATGGTGCTGGAATAAAAATCAGCCCTGGTTGAGTGGTGGGACAGACCAGATGGATCGAATCACCTGATTCTGTTCCTGTGTCGTATGTCTTACCGTGACTGGATGATGGATCCTTCTAATCCCATATCGTCTGTGTCATGCGAGGGACAATAAAAGATTGTTCACTGAGATCATTATATTTTCCTTCAATGTTTAAATTTCAGTGAGTTTTGTTCCTAGTAACATTAAGCAGATATGTTTGGTCCTCCTTTTCATTGTTAATGTGCTTCATTATCTTTCATGTTAAAGTTAGACCTGCAGTGAGAGATTTATTGGAAGAAAAACCACGACTGAAGACATGGGAACAGCAACAAGTGAACCAGCCCGAGAACTGAGAGCATAAACTGTAGAGAACCCATCTGACTCAGGGTTTCCATTGATTCAGTCAGGAGAAAGTCTGGTGAGTCTCATTTACTCAAACACTGGTCCTTTAGGCATTACATGCCTGTGCAAAGGAAGGTACAAAATAGTTGGGAGTGAGACAGAATGTGCCCAGACGAACCAGTTATGCCAGTACCAGTCAGACCCAGTTGTGAAGAAGCCCCCCCCCCCACCTCCAATATTCCCTTTAAACTTTTTGCCCTTCACCCTTAACCCATGTCCTCTGGGTTTTCTTCTCCCCTAGCCTCAGTGGAAAAAGCCTGCTTGCATTCACTCTATCTATACCCATCCTAATTTTATACACCTCTATCAAATCACCCCTCATTCTCCTATGCTGCAGGGAATAAAGTCCTAACCTATTCAACCTTTCTCTGTAACTCAGTTTCTCAAGTCCCAGCAACATCCTTGTCTCTGCACTCTTTCGACCTTATTAATATTCTTCCTGTAATTCGGTGACCAAAACTGCACACAATACTCCAAATTCCCCCTCACTAATGCAATATACAACCTCACCATTACATTCCAACTCATATACTCAGAACTTTGATTTATAAAGGCCAAAGTACCAAAAGCTCTCTTTACTACCCTATCTACATGTGATGCCACTTTTAGGGAATTTTGTATCAGTATTCCTACATCCCTCTGTTCTAGTGCACCCCTTAGTGCCCTACCATTTACCTTGTATGTTCTACCTTGGTTTGACCTTCCGAAGTGCAATACTTCACACTTGTCTGTATTAAACTCCATCTACCATTTTTCCAGCTGGTTCAGATCCCTCTGCAAGCTTTGAAAACCTTCCTCACTGTGCACTACACCTCCAATCTTTGTATCATCAAGAAATTTGCTGACCCTATTTACCAGATTATTATCCAGATCATTGATACAGATGACAAATAACATTGGACCCAGCACTGATCCCTGTGGCACACCACCAGTCACAGTCCTCCACTCAAAGTAGCAATCCTCCACTACCACTCTCTGACTTCTCCCTTTCTCAGTTCCCATTCAAATTTACTACCTCACCATGTATACCTAGTGAATGAATCTTCGTAACTAACCTCCCATGTGGGACCTTGTCAAAGGCCTTACTGAAGTCCATACAGACAACATCCACTGCCTTGCCTTCATCCACTTTCCTTGTAACCGCCTCGAAAATCTCTGATATATTTGTTAAACATGACCTACCGTGCACAAAGCCGTGTTGACTCTCCCTAATACGTCCCTGTCTATCTAAATAATTGTCGATCCTATCTCTTAGTACTCCTTCCAATAATTTACCCATGACCGACATCAAACTTACCAGCCTATAATTTCCCAGATTACTTTTAGAGCATGCTTTAAACAATAGAACAACATGAGCTATCCTCCAAATCTCTGGCACCTAACCCGTAGATAATGACATTTAAATATATCTGCCAGGGCCCCTGCAATTTCAACATTAGTCTCCTTCAGGGTCCCAAGGAATAACCTGTCAGGTCCTGGAGATTTATCTACTCGCCTCAAGGTAGCAAGCACCTCTTCCTCATCTATCTGTATAGGTTCCATGACCTCAATACTTGTTTGCCTTATTTCCATTGACTCCATGCCAGTTTCCTTAGTAAATTCAGACACACAAAAAAAAAACATTTAACATCTCCCCAATTTCTTTTGGTTCCATACATAGCCGACCACTCTGATCTTCAAGAAGACCAATTTGATTCCTTAACTATCCTTTTGCTATTACTAAACCTGTGGAAGCTCTTACTGTCCTTCACCTTGAATGCCAACGCTACCTCATGTCTTCTTTCAGCCCTCCTGATTTCTTCCTGAAGTATTTTTTTGCACTTCCTATACTACTCAAGTACCTTGTTTGCTCCCTGTTTCTTACACATGTCATGCATCTCTCTCTTCTTTATCAGAGTTCCAATATCCATCGAGAACCAAGGTTCCTTATTCTTATTCACTTTGGCTTTAATCCTGAGACTTTGTTCCCAGGGTGTCCTCATGGGCCGTCCAGAAATGATTTCAGCTGGTGACAACCCTGTTTTCCTCTGTGGGGTAACCCTCATGTGGATTCGGGCTAATGGTCGGACCTTCAACCAAGTGAGTCCAGTCTCCACTGTTAGTCTGGCCAGTTTACTCTTCAGAGTGCCATTGGCTCTTTCCACTCTGCCAGCGGCCCGTGGGTGGTGTACACAGTGGAATTGTTGCTTGATAGCTAGTTTGTTACATACCCATTTGTTTACTTTCACCACAAAGTGTGGGCCATTGTCAGAGCTCAGCATCTCTGGCAGGCCGTAGTGGGAATTATTTCCCGTAGTCATGTACGTGAATATGTGTGTTCCGTGTCATCGAACCCAGACAGAGTGATTGTAGCGTATGATAGCTGGAATCCCTTTTCCAATACTATTTCCTGATCGAGAGTGGTTGTGATTGCCCCCACATCAGCCATAAACAGAAATGAAATTCCAGCAACTTGCAATATTACATTGGGCTCTTCCTCAGGGGTGGAACTCACAGTAGGAGGCATCCTTGCTTGTCAATTTCTAAACGGGTTGTTGTCCCCACCTGTCCGTTGGTAGGTTTTTGTTCCCAT
This sequence comes from Hypanus sabinus, assembly GCF_030144855.1. Classification (NCBI taxonomy): domain Eukaryota; kingdom Metazoa; phylum Chordata; class Chondrichthyes; order Myliobatiformes; family Dasyatidae; genus Hypanus; species Hypanus sabinus. The sequence continues at coordinate 1,071 of NW_026781595.1, read as the reverse complement.
TTCTGATCCCCAGATGTCGCCCACTCACATCCTCCTTTCCACTGAACATAGTCACCTTTAATATTAGTTCCCTTCAGGGTTGATCAGGATTCGAAAGTCGGGTCAGAATGATATGTCAAAGCTCATCACATTCGATTTCGGTCTTTGTCAGGCCAATCCATATTATTTGTTTTAATCATGTTGGCTAACTCAGTTGGTAAGCATTGGAGCAGTAGGGTATTGAACTGGGGGGACAGATTCCAATCATTAAATGTTTGGTCTCCTGTGCAGGTGCCGTAGCAGGCCACAAATCACTCCCAATAGTCTGGTCCTGATTCCCCAGGCTTAGGTTTGCATTCAAGTACTTTAGTGATGTTTACAGGTTGTTGGAGAGCCCTTTCCAAGGCTTGAAAAATCTGGCCTGTCTGTTCATTCTCATTATGTTTTCCCACCTGTAACTCCTGATAGCTTTGGTATCTCAAATCTGCCTTCCATTTTCACCCCTCGTCATGCAGCAGAGACCAAATAAATCTTGTGGAGTCGCAGTAAACATTTTTGTACTGCGGACGCACTGAGCAAACTGTGCTGGGTTTTCTCTTCTGTCTGGGGCCTGATTCATGATCATTATCATTTCTTGAGGCTTCCAGGGTGCATACACAGGAATCACTGAGGGCTCTCCCTCCTCCTGCTCGTGGATTGGGCAGCATTCGGGTGGGTAATTGTCTTTGTGGAGCCATTAACTCTGTGGTTTTATTGGATTCTTCCCTCCCTGTCTCGAAATAATCCTCAGTATTCCCATTCGGGATCTGAGAATAAAGAGAACCTCCCTTCCCTGTTTCCCGAGCAGTCACCATTGGGGTTTTGGGGCAATGGGTGCACTTGGCCCCTGGCAAGGTAGGAGAGGTACGGGTGGTGCCCACTCCTCATCATGGTCACTGTCCTCAAACAGGGTTGGTATGACAGACATGGGTTTGTGATCCCTTGTTTCCCTATCAGTATGTAATGAAACCCAATTTCCTTTGGGATCAATAAAGTATATCTGTCTGTCTGTCTGATGTTCCTGCCCTTCTCTCCTATCTAGGCCGGCCTTGG